>NW_026596129.1:1023830-1046123 GCF_907164565.1 Psammomys obesus
TATCTATCTATCTATCTATCTATCTATCTATCTATCTATCTATCTATGAAGCAGGGTCTCTCACTAAAACCTAAGCTCACCAAATAGCTAGACAGTCTGGCTAGAGAAGCCTGGGGATTCTTCTATTTGCCCCTAGTCAGTGCTAGGGTTGCAGATGTGTGTTGACTTGCTCAGTTTTCATACGGGTGCTGGGCATACAAATTCAGATCCTTATGTTTGTGAAATGCACTTTTACCACTAAGCCGGCTTCACAACCCCTCACTGGCCCTTTCAAAGGATAACAAACCTAGAACTTTGATTTATTCTTCACTTGAAAATATTTTTGCTTCATTAAATTCAGTTTTACCTTGATTATTTCCATCTATTTACTATCTCTGGCTTAATTTTAGATTATTTTCTGATTTTCCGAGATGAAGACTAACTTCCTAGACCATGTTCCTTATAGAATAACTTAGGGCCTCAAAAATGATGATTTCCCTCAAGGATCATACCATATCCCAGAGATTTGCTATTAGACAGATCCTTCACTTTGTATTAGAGATAGTTCATGGTTTCACTTTTCATTTCCTTCCCAACGTAATATTTCTCAGTAGTGGAGAGTTAAAAAAATCTTTCCATTATCATTATGTGTGTGTGTGTGTGTGTGTGTGTGTGTGTATGTACTCATGCCACATTGCTCCTGTTGCAGTAAGAGGACAGCTTTTAGGAAGTCAGTCTTTCCTTCCACTATGGGTTCCAGGTATCAAACTCTGATAGCCAGGCAAGTGCTTTTACTCCTTGAACCATCTCATCCACCCAGATCTGTACCAGGCTTCTTGGCTACTTTATTTGGGTTCTTATATCTACCACCCTTCTCCATCCCAATCCTTTCCAGCTCCCCCCCCCCACTAGATAGGTGAGAAAGAAGGTTAGAGGGGAAAGGGGAATAGACCTCTTTAGACTACTTCCTGCTAATTAGAAGCATTGAGTTCCTTAGAGCAGGAAAGATCAATTTCATTTTGTCTCTTTGCATACAACCAATTAACAAACCACAGCAACCAGCCAATATAACAACCTTGCTTCTCGGGTCCCTAGGAGTTATATATATTACCTGAAAAGTTCCCTAAATTCCAAATGTCACACATTCACAGAAACTATCTGCAGCTGGCAAAACCATGCCTCTCCTAGAGCAGGAGGCACATCGTAGTAGGCAGTTGTGGACAGTCTGAAGTAGCCTCATATCCCATACCTGGAATTAACATAAAAACTTCACATATTTTTTTTTTAAGAAACCTAAATTCTCACAACACAGATCACCTTGAAATGGGGTTTGGAGTAGGCCTTACATTTTCTATGGGTGCCACAAGAAAGTATCCCACAGTGCTACAAGTCCAGGATCAAGGCTTCCCCTGTTCAGTGGGTCCCTTCTGCATTTTTTAAGGAAGTCTGATCACTCCCTTTCCCAGGCTTCCAGTAGTTTCTGCAATTTTGGCCATTCTGTGGCTTGTTTGTACATGTAGGATTCTCATTTCTGCTTTTGCCCTCACACAACATTCTCCCTGTGTGCATATCTATACCCGAGAAATCCCATTTGTACGGTTCCTTAACCACACAGGGTCAGAGCCCACCCTCATGGTCTTCTCTTAACTTGAGCTGCAGTAAGACTTCATCTCCAAACTTGCAATCCTCTTACCTCAGTCTTTCCAATGCAGAGATTACAGGTGTGTGTCACATGCCTGCTCAGAATTCACTTTAAAAAGTATCTCCTTAAGAAATGTTGACATTCATCCATAGTCCTAAAATATAGCTTGCCAATTATATTGCTGTACAATTCTGTTCTTGCTTATTACACTGCCCAATTACATGACAATGCAAGATAATATCCATCAGTTATGTTTTATTGAAGTATTCCTTCATGCAAGTAGTTTTTCCGTTACATATTTAGTGACTATATGCCTGTACTTATGACTTTATGGCTCTATTAGTCAGGGTTCTCAATACTATCTGAGAACCTATCTCTTCATCTATCAGGCGACTTCAAAGCATTGACTCACATAATGTAGAGGCTGAGTGACATAATATAGAGGCTGAGTGGTGATTGGGTCAACTAGCAACTGAGGGTAGAGCTATAGTTCAAGTCCAGGGGCTATCAGGAGCAGTACCCCTTCCTCTGGCTGATATCACTATTTTTAAAACCTTTAGATGATTGCACAAAACCTACCTACACTAGGGAGAAGGATGGCTTTACTCAAAGTCCACCAATTTAAGTATCAATCTTACCTAAAATTATTTTCACAGCCTCATCTAGTCCACTGTTTTACCAAAACCTGAGTTTTATAGCCTGGCCAAGTTGGTATATAAAATTGTTCCCTGGCTTTAACTTAGTGTCTATCAGCCACAAAGCCAGAGTGAAGTATCACAGAGCAGTCAGCTGGCTACTCTGCCCTCACAGATGAGACTTTGGCTTCCTCTCTGAGGTCTTTGTCTTTCAGCCTTGCTTCTACTGGGTGCTTTCTAAGTTTCACTTTGCTCCCCTGCACAGTGAGTGGACTTGGCTAGCATTAGGACCTATGAGCTGCTATTTTTTTCTTAGCTTCCACATCCAAATCTCTACTGTGTTCACACTGAGCATACAGAGGGCAAAGAGATGCTCTCATAGCAACCTCTTGGGGCAGCAGGGATGTTAGGCCCATTCAATTTTGTTTGGTTCTCCCAAACACCTTGAAATTAAGAGGGAAAGTCCAGAAAGTAAGTATTACACAGTTTGCAGTGTGGGTTGTTTGATGTTAAAGGGAAACGATCTTTTAATTTTCTCAATTTCTCTCAAAAGTGGTTATCAAAACTCTGCACTGATAGGAAACAGGAGCAGGCTGGTAACTTGCCATGACCATACTGCTCCCAGAGTGATTACACCTCCTATCGAGGCTTTCTGTTTTCAGTCCTAGCACCCTTTTATTTAAAAGCCTTTGTGAAGAAAGGAGGGGAGAATATTCTGCTGTAACAGGAGTTCAAAGCTGAGCCTGGTGGCACTCCAGAGTTGGAGGCAGGAGAATCACTTGACTCCAGGAGTTCAAAACAAGCTCAGGCAACATAGGGCTGAAAAATTAAACAGCAAAACAGAACCCAAGTAAACAAAACAAACCCCCAAAACTATCAACAACAAAATCCAAGTCATAAAAAAATTCTATAGGCAAACATAAGATAATGCCTCAGTGACTTTTTCTAATAAGAGTTCTTCATTGTGACCCCAAAATACAAACTAAAAATTTAAAATACATAGTTTGAAAGAAAATGTTTGTTCAAACATAGTTGATGAAAATCTGATGTTAAGAACTCTAATTCTTGACAAGAAGACAAACAATTCAATTAAAATGGGCAAGAGATAAACACAATTCTTAAAGGAAACATGAATGGCCAACAAGTACATGCAAAGATGTTCAATGTTTTAGTCATGAAGGAAATGCAAATCAAAATCACAATACTTACCACACACTGGCATGGCCACACTAAGACAGACAAACAAACAAGTGTGGGTGAGGGTGGACTAAACTGGAATGCTAATACAACAGGTATTGCGGATAAGAAATAATGCAACTACCTTGGAAAAGTTTGGCAGTTCTTTCCCAAGTTAAACAATGCGTCACCATATGAACCAGCTATTCCACTCTTATGTACTCAAGGGAAATAAAAACACATTTACACTGGAATGTGCCTACAAATACTCAGAGCAGCTTTATTTGTCTCAAACTGGAAAGAATGTAAATATAATGTAAATATATTATGTAAATATACAGGCATCAACAAGTATTGGAGGCCATGTATACAATGGGATAAATATGAAGTGGATATACACACAAACACCTGAAAACATTTAAAAACTGGCACTGAGAGGCCAGACACATACTGTGGACATCCATTTATACAGAAGTTAATCACTAGTGATAGAACAGCAGTTGTAAGGATAGGGGATAGGGAGGAGCAGAAAGGAGTTATTGGCTAAGATGCTGAGTGCTCACTGACTTGACATCAGGGATTGTTTTAAGGGTATAGACACAATTCATCCACAGTTGCACACTTTAAGCTGTATAAACTCTACCCCCGTCAGTCTTCCAAAAGGCATTAATGCATCAGGAGCCTCCAGATGAATAGCAGGCCTTCATTTCTGTTCTCAGCATTCCCAGGTGGTGGAGAGGGACCAGGCTTAGCTCCGCTGAACACCAAAGGAGGTACTGTTCTCCCAATAAACATGCAAGGCCTTGAACTTGACTTTACTTTCAGTATAAGACCATAAGAATCTGCAGAAGGCAGGCATTGTGGCTCAAACCTGTAATTCCAGCATGTAGGAGGTAGAGACAGGAAAATTAAGAGTCAAAGGCCTGCTTGGGTTATACAGGCTTAAAACAACAGCCTCCAAAGAAACTCCCCTCACAAATAAGTGTCCAGGAGTCTCAGAGAGCCATTGTTTTGTGGAATCACAGATGAATTGGGACTCACAAAATATGAAGCCAGCTAAAAATGGCAAGGCAATTGGGGACTCCTAGGAAAGTGGGTGGAATCCCCCAACTCCTTCTTTTACAGTACCTCTTCACGGTGGCCATCTCTTTGACCATAGTGGCTGGTGAGGTGTTAACTCACACCCCATAGCAGTTCTCCTTTATACTAATTTTTCTTCACTTCATGTTTAGGAAAATTGTTTCTCATCTGGAACCAGCTAGGGTCTGAATTTCTACACATGGCATCCTAGGTACTTCAGACTCTAGACTGAGTTACTGATGCAGAACTGCCTTCAAGAAACCTGTGTGCAATCTGGGCTTCCCTAATACGCTACATCCTCTCCACTCTCTACCAAAGCACTTTTCAGCAACTCCACACACAAACACCTAAAGTCCCTATATTCTACTTCCTGTTTGGAAAGCTGTGAGGGTGGGTGATTCCATGCTGTCTGAAACTTGGTAGCAGAAACAACAACAACAACAACAAAAAAAAAAAACCAACAAACAAACACAGAAACAGAAAGACAGGCATAGTGTGCCTATTAGGAGAGTAATAAGCTTTCTGTTTAGGAACCTGTTAGGCAGGCCTGGTCTCAGAGTTGCAGTATGGGGCCCTGTGAGAAGCCTGTACTGAGTAGACCATGGCAGGCCCTCCCACATGAGAAACAACCCCTCCCTAATAATTCTAGCATCACTCTAAGCTCTTTCTAGCTCAGAATTGATTCTTGCTTGTGACCTTGAATTCACTACCTGTCTGTTTACTTTAATCCTGGGAACAGCCCCTCTCTACTTGGGAGGGGGGCGTTTCCAAGTGACTGTCTTTTCTTTTTAACCAACAAAAATGTTGAAAAAATTCTACCTCATGATAAATTCAGAGAAGTCCATCTATCAGTTTCCTGGAGACACTTGCCAGGACATTCACACAGCACCTGAAAAAGCACCCAAAGTCTTACAAGGCAAATGGTCCAAAAGTAAAGTATATGGAAGTAGGACAGGAAAACAGCAGTTTTGATAGTTTAAGCTTTTACAATCTAGTTGCCTCTCAATACACACAAATGAATGATCAGCCCCATTCCCCATCCAGCACAAGGGATGGAGCATAATTTTCAGGCACAAAATAAGGGAAAGCATAAGTGTTCCTTTGGTTACTCTGACTTTATTCCTGGAGAACTTGTTCTGTTCATTTTACATACCTGATTACCATACCTGAGAGAACTCGCTACTCCTATCTGCCTTGCTGAAAACATCTAGGAACAGGAACTAAAGTAGAAAACTAATAAAGAGATGTGTTGCTATAGATGTAGGCAGCCACTGGGGACTGTGGAGCATTTCAGGGCACTCCACTCTGGAGTGCTCTACATCTCTACCTGTAGACCCCACTTTCTGCTGAAAATGACTACAGATGATCCTTCCTCTTGGGACTTATCCTTGGGTATAGAAGCTGGTGGCTGGCTTGGAGGAGAGGTATCATGCATTCACTTCCTAGAGCCATGGAAATAAACACCCAAGAGCACGTGACAGAGCCTGCACAAGGCCTCTCACTGTAGGCACCTGCTCTGCAAGAGGCTTAGGCCGAGTTTCCTGTATCTGTGCCATCCCTAGCAGAGACTGAACAATTACATCACCAGGAACTTAAAAGATCCTGGTCTTAGTATTTCCTTTCTACTGGGAAACCAAAATGGCTGATACTTTTGACTGCCTCCAGGAGCCACTGAAGCCAACCACTATGTAGTTCTACACTGCTGCCCTTCCCTACACTGTGGCCCGGTAAAAAGCCTGCATCCTGTGAACTAGGGCAGGCCCTCCTATATGGGAAACAACCGCTGCTCAATAATCCTAGCATCACTCTAGGCTTTCTACTCAGACTTGACTCTTGCTTTTGACCTTGAACCCATTACTTGTTGGTTTACTTTAATCTTGGGAACAGCCCTTTTCCACATGAGTGAGCAGTTTCCAAGTAGCTGTCTTTTTTTTTTTTTTTTTTTTTTTGTCCAGCCCACCAGGAGAGCAAGGCTCTTTCACTAGTGCCCAGCAATGGGCTTGGAGTACAGACACAAGGCTGAGCAGGACACATGGCTGCAAGCTCACAAAAAAGCAATCACAATACATAAAAATGGGGATCTACTAGAGGACATGGAGATAAAAGTTACAAACTAGAACTTTACAAAAAATATTTTATATACATAAAGTGTATGTCCATGTGTGTGTGTGCATGTGTGTGTGTGTGTGTGTGTGTGTGTGTGTGTGTGTGTGAAGTTATTCTGTGACCAGGATCTTAATAAGCATCCATGGTTTCCAGGTCTTCCCATACTCTCTTGTCAGGAGGTAATTATCTGTGAACCTCACTCACCTGGCAGGGAGGGTACCTCAGCAATCTCTATCTCTATCACTAACCTGCCCTCAGGCAGCATTTGTGACAAAATCTTTCTTGGCCCTTGGATAGGAAAGGGCTGGAAAGTAGCTTGCTGACCAGGATGCTGAGCTGAGTATACGAAGGGACAGATTTCCCAGGCTTCTGGAGACAGCACAGGTGGAAAAGAACTGCCACAGGTTTCCCTGTAAAACACCTCCTTAGTTCTCAATAAAGTGCCATTTGGCAAGTCATCCAGACTTAAGGGAAGACAAGAATGTAATATCATCACTTGGAGGGCCAGGTTTGCCACCCCACTAATCAGTCACGGGCTGGGAAGGCCCCTTTCTCGTGTCTGAACTTTTCTGGGGGCAGGGGGCAGGAGGCAGGGGGCAGGCTGGAACACATGGTCTTCGGTCTGTTGGGCATATACTCCACCTCTGAGCCACACCATCTGTCTGAGGAATTTTTATAAAGGTAACAACAACAACAATAACAACAACAACAACAACAACAGCAATCTCCATTTTCAACTGTTACCCTCAAACAAAAGAATATTAAAATAATGGCAACCTTAATATTCTAAGAAATGTCCTCTGTCTGAAAGAACTGTCTGGCCACATTCCTTTCAGGTGCCATCTAAGTGCAAATTCAAAACCTGTCATCACTACACAACGGGTTGCCTGAAAGAGATTAACAGACAAACTTTAGGCACTGGGGCAGCAGGTAAGAGCAACACAAAGAGACCAGTATGGCCTTCACTGAGTGGGAAGGGAGGAGACTGAAGCTAGCAGGATGTTGGGGTTGTAAATGCTGTCATGTATTACCTAGACCCTTCTTTTGTGGGGACCAGAGGAAAGGGGCTCCCTTCCCCCCCAAAAAAAGGAGACCCACAGGATCTCTGGGCCTTAACTTCTCTGCAAGTTTGGTACAGACCCTCCAAGCAGCAGCAGGGATCACATACATAGAGTCTAAGTTTTCACATAGGGTCCAGCTAGCGCTCCAGGACTGCAGGTTAATTTTAGAACCCCCTCAATTTATAAACTTTTAATGTAATAAAGTGCGTTCAGTATATTCTACCTGGAAACACAAAAAACCTCTTAAGAGGAGGAAAACCACCTCACATTAAACAAGGGAAAGGACATGGGTCATCTCTCTGTAAACTTCAAGGTAACTGTACTTAGAGTTGGTGGACACTGTTGCTTCCCTCCTAACCACATCAGGCAATTCTCATGTAGATAGGAAAGACCAACTCTGTATTATACAAATCTGCTCACGTGGAGACCCCACTCACACAGGCACTCACACATCCAAGCACACACAGAAGTACCCTGTCTAGGCTCCTCGAGGAGCCATCTTCCTGTGCAATCTCTAGGCATCAATTTTATCATTAAGGACTAGGGAGGGAACTTTCCTTTTCTACCCGTCAGGGAAAGGAGTAGGGCAGACTATACTGGGTGGGGGCTATGTGTGTGCTCGCTGTCATTCTGAATAGCTTTTCTGTTTCACAGTGGGGGAAGGGGCCACCCTGCCATTCTGAGTTGCTGCCGTATTTAGGCCTCAAGGTGAAGATGGACCCTGGGCCTTTTCATCATACAGGAAAACCTCACTGTTTTCACTGTCGCTTCCCTCTTCGGGCTGGGCTTCTAGATGTTGGCTCAACAGTGACTTCTCCTCCAAAGCTGACATGCTCCCTGTAAAAGGCTTCTGTTTCTTGTCGTCTTCATCATCGTGGATGCGCAAGTGGCGACACAGCAGCAACTTGTTCTCAAACACCTGGCTGCAGCGCTCACACACTTGGGGCTTCTCATTGGTGTCGACAGGTTGGGGGTCAGCCGAGCTGCCTTCCCCTGCCTCCTGGGGCTGCGGCCCTCGGGACGCCCACCGATGCTCCAGATGCATGCATCCACGCCTGAGCTCCTTGCCTCGACCGCCAAGCTGCACCCCGCCATGAACCACCTGGTGCTTGAAGAGGTTGGCCCGGCGACCAAAGGCCCGGCCGCATTCGCTGCACTTGTAGGGCTTCTCACCACTGTGCACCCGCTGGTGTTGGCTGAGCCCCGAGTGGCCGCGGAAAGCCTTGCCGCACTCACGGCAGGCAAAGGGCTTGTCGTTGCGGTGGCTGCGCCGGTGGTGGATGAGCTGCGAGATAGCCTTGTGGGCCTTGCCACACTCCTGGCAGACATAGGGCTTCCGGCTGCTGTGGATGCGCTGATGCTCGATGAGGTTGGAGCTTCGGCTGAACGACTTGCCACACTCCCCACACTCGTAAGGCCGCTCACCACTGTGAATGCGTGCATGCTCAAGCAGGGCAAAGTTGCGCCGGAACACCTTCCCGCACAAGTGGCACACGAATGGCATTTCGCTGCTGTGGATGATCTGGTGCTTGACGAGGTTGGAGCTGCGCGTGAAGGTCTTGCCACACTCTCCACATTCATAGGGCTTGTCGCCGCTGTGGATACGCTGATGCTCCAGCAGTGCCCAGTTACGCCGGAACAGCTTCCCGCACTCGCTGCACTCATAAGGTTTTTCATGGCTGTGGACAATCCGGTGCTTGATGAGATTGAAGCTGCGGCTGAAGGATTTTCCACACTGCTGACACAGATACCGCTTCTCAGCGATTCTGGAGTGCTGATACCTTAGCATTGGATTTGGCCTGAAGTCGTGAGGACGCCTTTGCAATGAGGATCCTGAGGTGTCTCCAAGGAGACCTCTTCCAAAAAGTTTTGGCTTGGAAGTCGAAGTCTTGCTCTTTATCCCATTCCCTGTAATGCCTGTAATGACACAGTCACAAACAGTGTCACTTCCCTGGGGCTCCTTTGGAGCATTTTCCTCCTTTTCATCTCCCCATCAAGGAACTGGGGAGTGGGAGAGGTTAAAACACTATCAGACAGGCAGAAGGGACTACAGAAAGAGGATATTCTGGAAAGTGGGGTGGAGCTAGTGGGAAACACAGTGCAGATGGTCTCTTTTCATCCAGTTCCAGCAAGGAAGGGAGTGGAACACTGGGGAGACTGACTTCACTAAAGAGGACTTCTTACTCTAAGTTTCAGTTCACATCACTTTCCTCAGGCCAGCGCTTACTTTTTACCCTCGACACTAGCCATCTGGCTGAGGGGGTCTTGCTTACCAGTACAGGATCCTGCTGCAGTCCCCATTCTGCCCTCTGTAATCCAGGGCTTCTCCCCTCGTTCCAGCTGGGATACCAGGTTAGGCTTGGAGATAGCAAATCCTGTTGATAGAAATGAAGATAATCATCACCTGTCTAGCTAAGGACAGAATAATACTTAAACAGAGCTCAGCCTCTGTCTTCAGTCAGCAAAGAATTCACCAGAAAGTATACCCTAGTTATGTGCTTGGAAGCAGCACGTTTCTCTACTAAACTCAAGTGAGAATTCCTGATGTCTTCTGGGAAGATATGTCCACAGCTTTCTCTTGATGGTCAGAGAGGACCCAGGGAAAGAACCAGTTCCTCTCCAAGGAGTCAGATGATAGGCGTGGTCACAGAGCCATCTAAGCTAGGAAGATGGCAGCAAAAAGTAAGGCCCCAGCGTAGATAATGTTCACTAGAAGAAGAAGTTGGGACAGATTACTCCTGTCACTCACTTCTTAGTGCTTTTGAGTACATCCATAAAGCTTGAGAATGGTGGTTTTGTCTGGAATTGGCAAGATGGACATCCTCTTGTACATGCACAAAGATAAGAGAATGGACAGTGTTGAAGTAAGGAAAGAATAGCTGGCAGGAACTTGCCCCAGCTTCTGCCTACATTTCTCCAGGCTTAGAACCAAGTGCACTGACTAGTCCTAGTATGGGGCCTCAGGGCCAGTGTAGATGGAAGACGTTGTTAACTTTTATGAAGCAGGTTGAATGTCAAATACATCTGTAAAAATGAGTCTAAAACACTGCAAGTAAATATTCCAGTGTAATTGATGTCTATTTTTCAATAAAAAATATTTTGGCAATCTATGATTTTAAATGCAAAATGATTCTGACAGGTTGTTAACTGATTTTATGCTGAGCATTCAAAACCCCAAACTCTTTAGAAGAACACCTTTTTGATAGCATAGCTGCAAGGTATGTATGGGTCAGATAAAGAAATGTAAGTATTCTTGGATTCATAGTAATCAACAAGCAAGAAAATTCAGAACTGGAGTCCAGAGACAAAGCAGGTAGGACTGAGTATGAGTATATGCTAGGGTAACTTACCCACTGACACCAAATGGCTGTAGTTCTCCAGCATCACCTGTTTGTAGAGGTTCCTCTGTTTGAGATCCAGAAGCTTCCATTCTGTCTTTGTAAAGTACACAGACACATCCTCAAAAGATACTGACACCTAAAATAAGCCATTTATGTGTTAGGGAATTAAATTCCAGGTTAAGCTTAGGTGCAAACAATGAAACATGGGATCTCATTGTCCCAAGAGAGTTCAACAGTAAGGAGAGACTTGGCAGCAAGAATCCTATCCCAGGAAAGAGGAACAGACAGACATGGAAACCCTAGCAAAGGGAACTCTGAAGAGCAGCATTCTGCAGGGGTTAGGGGCAGCAAAGCTTTCTCTTGGCCTGAAAGGTCCAGGATCCATGCATAGCAGCAGATGGAAACTGCTCAGGGAAAATTCTGGGACAGTGAAGAAGAGGCTAACTAATTTACCTTGGGCTTTGCCCTCAGAAGAATGGCAGCCATAGTCAGGACTCCAACCGCAGCACAGCTGAAAGGCTGAGAGAAATGTAAAGAAGCACAGTGAAATCAGATTGTCCTGGTGCAGTCTGTGGCTGCCCAAAAGCCAACCTCGGCTTGCTTCAAAACCCGATTTATTTTTCCTGTCAAATATTAGCAAGGCAAGACTGTGGTATGTGTGTGTGAGAGTGAGATAGGTTGCAAAGAAAGGGTGTATTTCGTCTCCAGGAGCCCACAGGCTCAGTACCTGCAACCTCCTTGCAGAAAGAAGCAATGGTCTCTCTCACTCTGAATGCTTCACCCTAGGCCGCTGATCATACCTTTCTTACAGCTTGATGGGGTCACTGGAACAAAGTACCACATGCTAGAGGGGTCTTAAAAACACACATGCATATTTTCTCCCAGTTGTGCAGGCTGGAAGCCTGAGGTCTGGTTTATCCTTCCTCCCTTCTGAAGGCTGCTTCTTTTTGCCTCCATCAGCCATCAGGTGGTATCCAGTGATCCTTAACTTGGAGCTGCATCCTTCCAATCTTTGCCTGAATCTTCACATGGCTGTTTTCTCCATGTGCTCTTGGATCCAAATTTCCCTTTGTCTTACATGACACTACTTGGAGATATATCCTCACTTTAACCTTACTTACATCCACAAAAACCTACTTCTAAGTAAAGGTCTCTTCCCAGGCAGTTGGGGATGGGACATCAAGCTATCATTTTTAGAGACACAATGCAATTCAGCCCTCAACAC
Source organism: Psammomys obesus (assembly GCF_907164565.1). NCBI lineage: Eukaryota > Metazoa > Chordata > Mammalia > Rodentia > Muridae > Psammomys > Psammomys obesus. Next base: position 1,036,076 of record NW_026596129.1, read on the forward strand.
ATTCCCAAACTTAGTTTCCAGGTTTTCTAGCTCCCATTCAGTGGGCCAAGATTCAGGGATCACTAGTTTTGCACACATGCCTGGGACCACTGACCAGCCTTCCAAAAGAGCCTGCCTATGCTTTCTCTTTGTCATTACCTTCTTTTTAAAAATTATTTTTTATTTTATTTTGACTGCATGTATGTCTAAGTACGATGTGTATGTCCTGTGCCTGAGGAAGCCAGAAGAGGGTGTCAGGTCACCTGGGACTGGAATTATAGATGGTTGTTAGCCACCATGTGGGTGCTGGGAATCAATCCCCGATCATCTGAAAGAGCAGCCAGTGTTCTAAACCACTAAGCCATCTCCCTACCCTCTCTCAACTTTTTTCTTTTCTTAAATCTCTTTCTTCTGCCCATAATCCTATCCCTTCAACTTTCCAGACATTCCTGGATGCTGTGTTTATGGTTCCTCTTCCTTTAGTGTTTGGTCCATGTTAAAAAAAAAAAAAACACTCCAAGCACACACATACAACCTCCAGGTTCAGAGTGAGAGTTGTTAGTGAGTAGAAAGAAAAGAGTAGGCCATTGTGAGGCACAGAAGTGGGATCTACTAGACATGTGTATGGGCTCTGCAAAGAGGTGAGTGTCAGGCTGTGAGTGGCAATGTGGTTGCAAGGGCACATAGGCAATAAAAGGCCCAGGACATATGGCCTCTGCCTCATTGGTGTTCGTGTTGCCAAGAATTGAGACAACAGACACAAGCAGTGAGACTGCAGGGAGTTGGTTCTCATGCCAAGGACTTTAGGGTTGACAGAGTAGACAAAGGTAACTTATGTAGAAACTAGTTAGGCAAATGACCATTTACTTCAAGAATGCTATTATCAGACATGAAACTGACAACATGAAAGTCCTGAGTGGAGCAACAGAGAAAGCAGAAAGAAGTCCAGAGGGCCAATGGGACAAAAGAGTTTTCATTATGGTCTGATGGGTGACTACAGTTTTTTTTCCCAATGATAAGGTCACAGGAGAGATGAAGAGGGGATAGAGTACGGGGAGGACAAGGACAGCCACATATTTACACAGCTTTTAAGTTGCCCTCGGGACCCATAAGTTAACAATGACTAATTATAAGTTTGTGTTTCTGATGAAATTTCTGTAAATCACACCAAAGATCATTTAAGGGACTGGAGAGATGGCTCACTGGTTCAGAGGATTTGATGCTCTTCCAGAGGATCTGAGTTCAGTTCCTGGCACCCACATCAGGTATCTCAATCCACCTACAACTCCAGCTACAGGTATCTGCAAACTAGTATCATGTATGGAATACTTTTCTGTGGGTGATAAGAGACTTAGTCCTAAGATGTTGGTATGAAGAACAGAATCATCAAAGTCACTGGAGATGATGGAGACTGTGAGGTGCCTACCAGAGGATGGGGCAGGAGTAATCACCAGTGTTCACATGTTGGGTGGATAGCAGCACTGAGACACAGAAGAAAATATTCTTTTAAAAAAGGTTCATATTGAAACAGTTGAGAAAAATGATATACTGCTCAGTTTAAGATAGTCCATGAACAAACAACAACAATAAAGTAAATAAGGCAAGATGGTGACCACTGCTAAACCTGAGCTTCACCATTCTCTTTCTGTCTGCCAGTACACTTGACCATGTTTTCTATAGTTTTTGTATGGAAGATATAGAAAGGCCCAAGTATTATCATTATTATCATCTCTATCCTCAGGGAAGTGATATTGGGAGGGGCATGAGTTGCGTTTTTCTTTGCTGTGACAAAATAGCTGATGAACACAACCTAAGAGGTTATTTTCACCCACAATTTGATGGTATATTGTCCATCACAGAGGGAAAGGCATGGTAGCAAGTGCCTAAGGTAGCTGATTATTTGTGTCCCCACCCAGAAAACAGAATTGTAGTTCTGAGTTCAGTTTATCTTTTTTCCTGTAAAAATGCTTTTAAATTTAAATGTGTGTATGTGTGTTTATGTGGCAGAATGTGTACCTGAGTACAATTGCCTAGAGATGACCCCCCTGGTGCTGGCATTACAGGCTGTTGTGAACTACTAGATATGGGTTCTGGGAAGTGGACTTGGGTCCTCTGGATAAAGAGGAAGTACTCCTAAGTGCTGAGCCATCTTTCTAGCTCCTCTTTTCTCCCTTTGTATTCAGTTCAGAACTCTAGCTCATGGGACAGTACCACCTATATTTAGGGTGAGCTCTCACTCCTTGGTTAAGTCTCTGTGGAAATATCCCCATAGACATGCCCAGAAGTCTGTTAGGTAATTCCAAATCTAGTCCACTTGACAATGAAAATGAACCAGCACAAGTGGCAATGGAACCTTTAGGAAATGCAGCTTACTGGGACGTCTTTATGTCATTGTCAGAATGCTGTCAAAATGGATAGTGGAGTTCTGGTCTCTTCTTTTTTCTTCTTTGTGATACTGAGAGTGGTTTTGCTCTACCACATTGATGTGCTCTGCCACAGGTCCAAAGCCATGGCATAGATTAGCAAGATGAAAGCTCCAAACCTGTAAGCCAAAGCGACCCTTTAGGGATGAAAGCATCCCTAAAGCTGACTGTATCAAGCTTTTTCTTACTGTAATATGAAGCTGAATAACAATGTTCAAAAGAAAAAAAGAACTGTAGAAACCATTTGAATAGGGCCAGGAAATGGTTCATTAATAATATACTTGTCTTCCAAGCATGAGAATTTGAGTTTCATATCCAAAACCTATGCAAAGAAGCTAGGCCTGGGACTGGAGGGATGGTTCAATAGGTAAGAGACCTTTGCTCTTCTATGGGACCCAAGGTTGATTGGTCCATCACCTACATGTTGTCTCACAACCATCTGTACTTCCAGTTCCAGGAAATGTGGTGCCAACTTCTGACCTCTGAAGGTACCAGGCATTCACATAGTATGCACATGCACACAGAACATTCACACATGTAAAATAATTAAACCTCTAAAAGTAGAAAATCTGAGCTGATGGTATACTTTTATAATCCCAGTGCTGGGGAACTGTGGACAGGAGACTCCTGGGGCTCACTGGTCAGTCAGCCTAGCCAACTAGGCGAGCTCCCAGCTAACGGAGAAATATTTCAAAAAACAAAGTGAATGGCTCCAAAGGAATGCATCTGAGGTACTTCTGCCCTTTACACGGACATGCGCACATGTGTCTGCACACACAGGAACACACACAAACCCCATTTGTGGCTGGGGAGATGGCTCAACAGGGAGACAGTTCAAGTGTCAAGTGAATGCCAACTGGATGTGGTGGCTCATTTGTAATCCCAGTACACAGGAAACAGAGATAGAGGATCCTTGGAGCAAGCTAAGTAGCTACACTAAGTGTAAGTAACTACACTAATCCAGTTGGCCAGCCCTGCATGTATAAGAGACCCATATATAAGGTCTCTCAATATATAAGGTGGAGAGTGGTGAAAGAGGACACTTACTGTCTACTCCTGGCCTCCATATATAGCTACACACATACATGTGCACTGGCATGTCCTCCAATATCAAAACATACATACACACAATTCTTACTCTCCTCCAACACCAGCAAAACAAATCCATTTCAATGGATACTCAGTAGTTAAACACAGTTACCACCTGAGCATGCAATTCCAATCCTGAGGGTGTACTCAAAATGATTTTAAAAACAGGTGTTTACATAAAAACCTATACACCCACATTCATAGCAGTCATACTAGACAAAAGGCAGAAACTGCCTACATACCCATCAACACACAAATGGATAAACAAAATGTGGTATACAAAAACAATGGAGTATTATTTGGTTGTAAAAGGAAGGAAATTCTGATGTATTCTACAACATAGATGAACCCTGCAGATATTTTGCTAAGTTAAAAATGTCAGAATTGTACACAAATGACCACATATTGTATAATTCCATTTATATGATGTAACATGGCATTTCACAAGAGCTGCCTTGACCTAGTTTTTAGTTGTGGCTGAAATCTTTGTCTTTTATAGACAGTTTGCTAAACCTCCATTCCTATTGTCTTATATTAAGGTCCCAGTCTCTTGGGTCACTAAATACCCAACCCATCTGCTTCCTATCAGGTTCTCAATTGGACTAGCTCCCACAAAACTAGGGGGCTCCTACCAGTTAACCCACAGGGAACTGGCCCAATTCCTGTTGTGTACAAGATATCCTAACAGTTTCCCTGTCCTAAATGCATCTCCCTGTGGTCCCACATGGCTGTTTTCTCTCCTTCAGGGGTGTCAAAAAGAGAATTCTTGCTGCCTTTAATTTGTGACAATGCCAATGAGTAGTGAACCACCATCCTCCTAATCTTTATAAAATACAATGAGTCCAAAACAGGCACATTCATAGCCAGAAAGCTGGGCTGAGAAACCAGATATAAAGAATGACTTAGTGGATTCAGGGTTTTCCTCACTGAAATGAAAAAGTTCAATGAAAAAGCTCCAGAACTAGATATAGGTAGGGCTGGGCAGCACAGTGAAAGCACCGAACGTCACTGAATTGTTTCTTTTAAAATAGTGCTTTTAATTAAAAAAGCATTTTATAATTTTATGTCTATGGGTGTTTTGCCTGTATGCATGTCTGTATATCAGAGTCCAGAGCCCCCACAGAGTCCAGAAGTGGTTATTGAATCCCCTGGAATTGCAGTTATAGATGGTTGTGAGCTGCCATGTGGTGCTGGGACTGGAATTCAGGTCCTCTGAAAGTGCAACAAGTGCACTTAACTTCAGAGCCATCTTTTCAGCCCTACAAATGGTATCCTTTACGTTAAATGACTCCTGACTCGTTAAAAAAAAAAAGGAGGGAAAGGAGATTGGGGAGACGGTTCAGATGATACAGTGCTTACTTAGTAAGCAGGAGGACCTGAGGTAGACAGCAATTGATACAGTAAGACTTCCCCAAATTGACATCCAGCCTCGGTTTATAGACACGCACATGAAAATATACACATGTACAGACAAAAAAGGAAAGAAGATGCCCACAGGCCACATGTGCATTTCATTATGGGAACTCTGCAACACTAAAGGGTTGTGGAGAAGATGACCCAAATTTACAAGTGTTTTGGATTAAAATTATTGTTTTTATAAACAGCATTATCCAGGGAGATGCCTCAACAGGTAAAACTGTTAGCCATGCAAGCCTGACAACCTGGATTTAATTCCTGGAACCCATATTTTAAACAAACAAAACAAATGATGGTTTGAAGCTGTAAGGTCAGCATTCACAAGGTAAAATGGGAGATAGAGACAGGAGAACTGTCTGCTAGCATGGGGGCCAGCCTAGCCTGGATTATGCAGCTTGGCACAAACAAGAAAGATTCACCTTCAGCAAGATGGTAGGTGAAACTGACTTCCCAAATTTGTCCTCTGATCTTGTGTGCATCATGGTGCGTTCTGTCACACACACACACACACACCAAACAAAAACAACATAAATTTGCTACCATAACGGTACTGCAATGACACTATTCATTTCAGAAAAGTCAGAAGCAAGTGGCAGCTTATTCCTTCCCACATTTGAGGAGGTACACTGCTGTTATGTCACCCTAGAGCCAGGCCCATGGACAGGATTTTACCTGTGGAAGGATAGGCTCATTAGAAGTGACTGTCACACAGGAGGATATACAGCAGTGTCTGTCCTTGAGACCTACTCACTGAAAGTCAGTCATGATTTCAGCTCTTGCAGAGACATAGCGAACTCTGTCCTCAGGAGGATCCCAGGTAACCTAGGTAGCTCCAGTCTTCTGGATGGTCGCGCTATTCTCTCTCTCTCTCTCTCTCTCTCTCTCTCTCTCTCTCTCTCTCTGTGCGTGTGCGTGTGCGTGTGTGTGTGTGTAAGCATCTGGAAGAAGCCTGGTGGAACTGAAGAACATCTTCTTCCCACTGGACTGGCTATCCTTGTCAGCCTCCAGAACACAGGGTAATCTGAAGGGTGATGCTAAGCCTGGAAGCTCAGATTTATTCCCATATAAGCTTTGGCCTGCCTGAGGCATATCCAGTAGATTTGGTATCAGGGCAAGCACATGGGAAATAGATCATCCTGTACATCCAGCAACCCCATTCCACTAGGCTTTGGAAGGGGTCTTGAGCACAGGCCAGCAGTGGCTCCCCTCATCCCTGCTTTCATGGAGCAGGAGCAGAGGGGGGTGAAAAGGTGAAGGCTATCTACTGCAGGGAAGCCTGGCAGAGATAAAGGACCTGTGGCTCTCAGACCTACAGGCAACCACCAGGTGGGGCACTTCCCCCAAAGAAACCAGAAACACACCAAATAAACAGCAAAGACGACATTCTGAATCCTCCTTAGTCACATCACAAGGGGAATTTGGGCCCTTTCATTCACAAGGAGGGTTATGAAGGTTAACTTTCCCTAGGGTCTAGCCGCTTTAGAGCCCCAACTACCTCTTCTCAGCTCACCTGCTGCTCCTGCTGTGAGGCTTTAGTTACCTGCCTTACTCCCCACTGGGTAGAATGGCCAGATAGGGACAGCTGAGGAGCCTGGCCTGCCAAAGCCCTTATGGAACTCCCCTGCAGCTACGGGTTGAGTTCCAGGAGGAGGAAGAGGGGGCAGTTAGACATAGGACCACCAGCCATGGATGCTTGCTGAGGGATCCTCTGAACAGGTGGCTCAGATCCTGACCTTTTCTGTCCACAGTCTTATCCAGACTGTCAGAATAAACTCACAAGCCTATTTGACCCCTCCTTTCCCTAATCCCCAAGACCCCCCAGCTGCAGTCAAACTGGGCACAGAGCTCAGCCTCACATGAGTCAGAGCACTCTTACCTCAGGGCCTTGGTACCAGCTATTCCTTCTTCCTAGAATATTCTTCCAAAACAAAACCATGTGGCTTATTCTTTCATCACCTTCAAGTTTAAGGAGAAATCTTGCCTTTGAAAACACAGGCCTTTTCTAGTCACAGCACGTAAACTTGTAACTGGGTCTCTGAAAAAAGTTCAGCTCTTACTCTCTTTCATTCAACCTATGTAGTTACCATTTTAAAATGTTTATGACTTATAGTCTGTGTTCTGTCACTAGAACTGCAGCAGTAGAGGAGAGGATTTTTGCCATCTTCTTTGATCGGTCTCAGAGAAGTCTGTAACAACCTGGCTATAGTGGGTCTTGGCAGATCCTTGTTAGATGGAACTAGTCATAACTAACATTTCAGGGAAGCACTGGGCACAATCCTCCGTTCAGCTCAGCTATGATCACCCCCTCACCCCGTTTCCCACCTTTCACTTTACCTTACCTTCCTAGGCATTGGCTTGGCTAAGCTTATTGCTCTTCCCTGGAATTCTGGAAGCACAATGGACAGTGGTCAGCTAAGTGAAAAGGCACAGCCATTGACTTCTGAGAGCCAGAGGTTTTGACGTTCTGTTTCAGTCTGGGGCTCTCAGGGCTTGTGCCTGTGGGCTGTTGGCCAGGTGCCCCTGGGTAACACTACCTCAAAATTCGAGTCTGTCCAGAGTTCCCACATCTAGAGTTCCCACACCTACAGGTGCAAAATCCAAATTACCTGGGAAGATCAGCTGTACAGTGCTCTGTGCCAGCCCCAGTATTAGTGTCTGAAAATCAGGAGAGAAACATGAAAACAAGGCTTCAGCTCCCCAGAGCCCAGCCCAGGCAGATTCTTCTTCCTTCCCCAGGCTCTAGAAAGGGGCATCCCCCAGGGTCCCTGCCCAGCTCTTCCACAGCAGGCCCATTTCCCAGAAAATCCCCAAACATAGCCATTACCACTCCTCCTTCCATCCCCTAGCCACCTGTGCCCTTCCTTCCGCACTCCTGTTGAGATAGGCCAGACCGCTGAGCGCCTCCCTTCTCCTGCCTGCCTGAGTACCTGCAGTCTAGGCAGCTTTGGCCTCCTCTCTGCACCCCTACATCAGGCAGAAAGCCGAGGCCAAGGATGCTGCCTCCGAGAAGCTCTCCAGGGAGGCTTCCCAAAGAGGCTCAGAGCTCTCAGACAGTTTTTGACCTCACCTCTGTTCAGGAGATTCGTCCTGTGTGGTGGTCCGTCTTCTAGGTCCGAGACTGATGCGGAGGAGCGGAGGAGGAGCGGAGGAGGAGCGGAGGAGGAGCGGAGGAACTGAGGAGCTGAGGAGCTGAGGAGCTGAGGCGCTGAGGAGAGGGGAGTAATAAGCAGGAGGGGCTGAGGCGGGGGCGAAGGCGGCGTGGGAACAGGGCGCAAGGTGGGACATTGAGCATGCGCGGCCCTGCGGGCGGGCGACTCGGCAGGCTCCCGCCCCACTCAGGCTTCTGATCTTGCTCCCTTCCCACCGGGGACACTTCCGTTTTTTTGACTGGGCTGCTCTGAAGCAGTCGGGTTGTAATGGTCACCATATCATAGTCCTGAAGCAGATAGGGAGTACCCCCCAGTCCCAGTGACCCCACATCATTGGTGAAGCACCGCCCATGGATCAGACCATGGAGCATTGCATGCAGACATGCATGCATACATCCATCCATTTATTTCTCTAGCATTAAGTGGCCAGACCATGGTCTCCTAGTAAAGAACCATTCCTGTGAGCCAGAAGGGCAACCAAGGATCAGAAAGGGAGCATTGGGTATGAAGGGGGGACTTAGGATATGGCAAGGTAGAGACAAAGAGGAAAGAGAAGTGCAAGAAGTGGTAGTGACCTACTGAACACATCAAGGTCTTTTTGTCAGGTTATGTTATGTGTTCAGCAAGCCAGCACCCCAGAGTAGGCATTAGGGTTACCATTTTCTCATTGATCACCATCCATATGGTGGAAGCAATATGGAAACCCAAGGGCTGGACTTGTACACTTTTCTCTGGAAAGTTATGACATCTCCTAAGAAGTCAGTATGAAAAAGAGTAAAAGATAAAGAATAAGGAAAATCAGTCATATTGCTGGTCCTACCATTGTCTCCCAACCCTGGCTGCTGGGAACTGAGCTGTGCCTTTCCTTATAAAGCTGAGCGTGGTCTTTTCTTTAGGTGGCCCTGGGACCAGGCCAAGTCCAGAGCAAAGAGCCCTCTGCAAGCCTGTGATCCTGGGATAAGACTCTCATATGTCCCAGGCTTAGGGGGGAATGCTAAGAACCCCCAGCAAAGATGCTTCTGGCAGTGAAGAATGGAGACTGTAGGGGGACAAAGACAGCATAGCTTTGGAACCCTTTCCTGGAACAGGCTGGGAGGCCCCAGTGACCCTCAGCTGTGGGTTTCAGTAAAGAGATACCTGATCACTGGGGCTGCTGGACAGGCATTCCCAGGTCTGCTCCCCCAGATTTAACGCGTGCACCTCCTGAGAGACAGGTCTTAGAGAATGTTGTTCCATTAAAGATGGAGAGACAGGATCACCTTGATCATATAGGTGGCCCCAAGTCAGTGAGAGAGGTCCCGGTAAGAGGCAGAACAGAGATGCATGGAAGGAAAAGGCAAGGTGCTAGGTGTGGCCACAGCCAAGGGACACGTGGAGCTGCTAGGAGAGGTGGGAAGGGTCCTCCCTCAGCCCCTCTGAAGGATGCACCCTGACTTTAGACTTGGGTCTCTGGAGCTCTGGGAGTCAGGCTCCTTCCAGGCTCTGCTCATTGGCTGTGGCCACCCCAGGACTCTCTTCCCCGAGGCAATCTGGGGAACTTAAAGTGTTTTAGGAACAGTTAGAGCTGAGTTCCCACACTACCGGGGTTGCTAAACTGGTATGGAGACCACCTTGTCAACACCCCTCCCTCTGGCTTTGGCCATTCCAAGGAGCCATTCTGGTCTCTTCTATTACAAGTGAGTCATGAAATCCAGTCTCCATTTCAGGGAGCAGAATTAAGCTACAGCTCTTGAAACTTGTGTGAGTTGGTTCTCTCCTAGCTGGTCAAACTCATGTCATCAGGCTGGTCAGAAAGCATCTTAACTTGTTGAGCTATCTTGTTGGCCACTTAAAATAATACTTTTAGACACATGTGAAATTTCTGTATCAGGTGCCATGAGTTAGAAGAAATAATGCTTAAAGTCAATGTGTTAGTTACTTTTCTGTTGCTGTGTGTGGTGGTTTGAATAAGAATGGTTCCACAGGCTCATATTTTTGAATGCTTAGTCATCA
>NW_026596129.1:1046133-1051133 GCF_907164565.1 Psammomys obesus
AGAACTCTAAGGCTGATGTTGATACTAGAGATTGTGATATTGCTGTGACAGCCTGACCATGCTGTTTGTTGGAGGAATATGGAAGACCTTGGTACTTTGGAATAGAAAAGCAGTTGGATGTTATAAATGGTTGTGGAGAGCTGCTTGTTTTCACCCTGGCCTTCAACTGGAGACAGGGATAGGCAGGTTGTTTTGCCAAGTTCATTTCCCTTTGTTTGTGTGAGGATCACACAGACAAGTGTTTGAGGTAAACAAGTTTGACTTCTTGATAAACTTCATTGATTCCAGGTGCTTTGCTCTGACTATTAAAAGAACTTGTGGAATAAACTGGTGTGACAGTTTCACCTAGCAGCCCTCTTGAACTGATGTGTTTTTTTTTTTTTTTTTTAATTTTCTTTCAATCCTCACTCCACATTCAGGAACTGTTCCACTTTGCCTGCCAAATAGCGCTTAATAGGCTACCTTTACAGGAGCATGAAGACAGTGCTGAGGGCAATTTCAACTATGGAGGCCCAGCTCAAGAAGTTTCAGAGGGGAAGAATATTACTAAGTGGCCTAGAGCTCTTTCTTATGATATTTTGGTGAAGAATGTGGCTGTTTTCTGCCCTTGTCCAAAAAATCTACTTGAGGCTAAAATGAAGATTTTTTTTTTTTGATTAATGGTGTTGGTAGAGTAGATTTCAAAACAACCTAGTCTTGACTGCATTGTATGATTATTAGTGGTTGGTTTTATGCAGATCTGTAATGAAAAGAATTAAGCTGAGCAAAGAAAAACATAAAATATACAGTTTAAGGAGAAAAGAAGCACCAGGAAGTATAATGGAGCTAAGTCCAGTGCTCAAGGAGATAAAAAGTTTAAAGAAAATCGTGATGCTAAATAAAATAAAGGGAGTAGTGATGTCAGGGAAAGGCCCCACCCAACTAAGAATACACCTAGCTAAGCTTACAGCTTGTAAAAAGGAATTAAAGAAAAGCTTAAACAGTGAAGGAAATTACTGAAAACAGAAAACTGGTGAAAATGTATATAAATGAGAGGGCCAACTTCCAGCTCCAGCAAGCAGAAGACCCTGGTCACTTCAGCCACGTGGTTCTGGCTTTAGAGTCACAGATACATGAAAGGAGTTGTAGAATCTCCCTCTGCGACTAAGGGAAGCCTCTGAGGCCAGACGTATGTCAGGAGTGCACACCAGCATGGAGGCCCAGAGAGACCACTGTGTAAGGCTGTGAAGGTGAAGCCTGGATTTTGTTAGAGATCCTAACAAGGAGAGCTGCAGACTGGGAATGGAACCAGTGAGAGAGCAAGAGGGAGAGAGAGGAGAGAGGAGAGAGAGAGTGTGAGAGAGAGCGCAGTGTTGCAGTCAATAAAGCTGAAAGGTGTTGGAGATCAGACATGGAGATGCAGAAACTGGAGTTTACCCTGCTGGTTTTCAGTTTGGCTTTGGTTCAGTATTTCCTTACTATGCTCCCTTTTTTTCCTTTTGTAATGGTAATGGATATCCTGTGTCATTGTATGTTGGAAGTATGTGATCTGCTTTTTTATTTTTATTTTACAGAACTTACAGATTAAGAGATTAACATGAGTCTTAGAAGACACTTTGAACTTTAGGATTTTAACCAGTGTTGAGATTGTTATAGACTATATGGACTTTTAAAGTTGGTCTGAATGCACTTTTGCATTATGATATGGCTATAAGCCTTTGGGGCCAAAGAGTGGAATGTGATACTAGAGCCTATGGGAACATTTTTTACTCAAACCATCACAGCCAGTAATTGGGGCTTAATGGAGCATCCTAATATGAGTTTGGAAGGCAATAGAGCTGAGAGCAATGTAAAGTATGGAGGCCCAGTTTAAGAGGTTTCAGAGGGGAACAATATTAGAAACTGAACTAGAGATTATTTTCATGATATTTTGGCAATGAATGTGGCTGATTTTTGCCCTTGTCCTAAGAAGATGCTTTATGCTAAATTGAAAAGTTTTGGACTCACTTTGTTGGCAGAAGAGATCTCAAGACAGTCTAATATTGACTGTGTTACATGGTTATTACTAACCACACTTACACAGTTCTATATTAAAAAAAAAAGAGCAGTTGGAGCTAAAATAAACACAAAATGTGCAGTTTGAGGAGAAAAAGAGCATCAGGAAATTTAATGTTGGAATTAAAGCTTGTGCTGAAAAAGATAAGGAGAGTTCTGATCCAAAATGGAATAAAAAGAATGGTGAGCTCAGGGAAAAACCCTACTCAGCTAAGATTCCAACTGGTTAAAGGAAAAGGCTTGAGAAAATTTCTAAAAAGTAACAACATGTCAAAGCTTATGCAAACTTAATTCAAGTCTGGGGCCAAAGATCCATCCCAAGCAGGCAGCCAAACTTGGTAGCATCTGGCACATGGTTCATGGTCCTCAGTTAGTGGAACTGTTTGGGAAGGATGAAGAGGTGTTATCTTGTTGGAGGAGGTATGTCGCTGGAAGTGGAAAAGCCCACACCGTTCCTAGTGTGCTCTCTGCCTCCTGCTTGTGGATTAATGTATGAGTTTCAGCTGCTTCTCCAGCAATTTGTTGCCATGTCTTCACTCTGGCATTATAAACTCAAACATTCTTGAACTGCATGCCCAATTAAACTTCTTTATAAGCCAGTCACGGTATTTTGCTACAATAATAGAAACATAAATAAGAAAAAACCTTTGCCTTCAGCTATGCTGTAATGACCCCCATCAGACCAACCTTCAACAATTATGGCAACAATTATGACAAAATATTAGAAATAAACCCCCCTGATAGTATAAGAGACAGAGCAATAGAGGCAGAAATCATAGGGGTGTTGATATTTTTGGTGAAGGGACCAGAACTAATTGAGTCTCTCTTTTTTTTTTTTTTGTGCAGCCAGAGGATAGCTGTATGGCTAAAAACTCAGAGGCAGACTTCAGGGTGACATGGCAGAAAGCGTACAATAAAAATGATCACAGAAAGGAAAGACACAGATAGAAAGCCCAGAATTTGGCATATAAAGTATATCTGAATCTCTGGCTGACCCCAGAGTTGTGCATACATCAAAGAACGTGCTAAGAAAGGAAGTGAATGTAGATATCAGGTAAGGTAATTGTAAAACATCTTTAAAGAAATATAACTGAAAACAAGAACCTGAAACTACTAAAACTCACTATTGGCAATATCTAAGATACAATATTAGGCTACCAGAAGTGAAAAATCATTAGAACAAAGAAGAGGTCCTGAATTGTTTTAGATTTACCTATGTGTGTGAGTGTTTTGCCTGCATGTAGGTATGTGCACCACACGCATGCCCAGTACAAAAAGAGGTCAGAAGGGCATCATCAGATCCCCTGAGCCTGGATTTAAAATGGTTGTGAATCACCATGAAGGTGCCAAGAACAAAACACAGGTCCTCTGCAACAGCAACAAATGTTCTTAACTGCTGAGCCAACTCTCCAGACCCATATCTTGATTTTTTTTTTTTTTAAAAAAAAGCATTGAAAGAAAATGAACCTTGGGGCAACCTTCATAATCCACCTTGCAATGTGTGGTTTTTTTTTTTTTTTTTTTTTGCTTGTTTGTTTGTTTGTTTTTCAAGACAGGGGTTTTCTGTGTAACCTTGGGTGGCCTGGACTCTTATTTGTAGGCCAGGCTGGACTCAAACTCATAGAGGCCTGCCTCTCTAAGAGGTACCCTGCTGTTTGAGGTTCCAGTTCTCACCTGGTCTGGCTAGCCATTGTGAGCTCAGAGTTAAAGGCAGGACTCTCTCCCCTCAGCGGGGTCCCCTGCTCTCTGCCTGACTTCACCTGGAGAGTGTCTATAGACATAGAGTCCCCTAACCATATTTGCTATATGGCCTCTGACATAGCTCCCTGTTAGATCTCCCCTCCTCAAACCTTTATGTTAAATAGGTACTGTGTTTCTATTTATATGATAGGAGCGTGCTGTATAATGAAAATCAAGCATCCTTGAAGTGCCTAGTTTCCACCAATTATGTACTCCTATATACCCCACCCATTCCCCAAGGGGTATATAAAACCTTTGTTCTCTGCAATTAAAGATGAACTAGCCAACAGCTGTTCCTTAGCGTGTGTGATCCCTGTACGGTGCTCACATACCATTCTAGTCTTTTGTGCTCTCCTGATTTTGTGGGTTGCTGGGAGACAACCCTCAGGCAGAAAAACCACAACTGACCCCCAATGTGGGATTTCTAGAGGGACGGAAGTGTCCCATTTCGAATTGGTGTTTAACTAATTGTTGTGATATTATTAATTTCTCCCTGTTTAGAGGCCATTGTTTCATCCAAATGAAATCATTCATGATCCATTCTTCCATTCTAGGCAAGAAGTAAGATAGTCAACAGTGGCCTTTAGAATTCGGGGTGTTTTTTGTTTTGATTCTTTTGGTAACTGTATGTGTGTGTTTGGAGGCAATCTCTGTCTTTTCCAGTGGCAATAATCATATTTAGATCTTCTAAGATATCTCTACCTAACAGGTTAGTGGCCACATAAGCAACTAGGGGCCTAATAGTCTCACTTTTCCATCTGGCTCTTCCCATTTATAAGGTAATAAGTGTATGAAATAGACCACATATTCCCATTAGTTGGGGGCCTGGTAGGAGTGTCCAATGTGAGGGGTCCTCAGCTTGTCTTAAAATGGTTTTATCAGTTCCTGTGTCTATTAAGCATTTAAAAATTTTATTGTCAAGTCTTATTGAGAGCTTAGGGTGAGATTTTTCTAATATGTGGGTGACTCAGTGGACTTGTTGGTTTCTTCCTCTTGTCAGAGGAGCCGAGGGCTGCCCCTCAAGAAGTTTAAAGGTGACAGGAGTCTGTATTCCTTATCATATCTACATCTACAATCTTTTTTTTTCCAGTGCAAACTCCTTCTGCAATAAGGACATGGTTTTGTAGGATGTTTGAGGACAATTGAATTATTTTTTGGACAATCTCTTGCCCAGTGTCCACCCTCTCCACACTTAAAGCAGGTCAAGTTAGAGCATGTTGCAATTA
>NW_026596129.1:1052951-1077017 GCF_907164565.1 Psammomys obesus
ATATATATATATATATATATATATATATATATATATATATATATATAAACAATGCCAAAAAAAGTATGAATAAAATTTATAAGTTTCTTCACAGCAAAGGAAACTTCAGAAGCTATCTTTCAGACAGGGAGCTAATATCCAGAATTCAAAAAGAATGGCAAAAGTTAAACAGACAAACAAATGCCCTGACAACAAATTGATAAATTGGCTAGTGAAGTGAATAAACAGTTCTCAAAAAAATGACCAATAAGTATTTTTAAAAATCATTTATCATCCCTAGTCATTCGTGATATACAAATTAAAATTACTTTGAAATTTCACTTAACTCCAGTTAGAATGCCTACCATAAAGAAATTTGACAACAAATGCTTGTGGGGATGACTGGGTGGGAAGGGACCCTTATTTACTGCTGGTTAGTGTTCAAACTAGTAGAGCTATTATGGAAATCAGTATAGCAGTTTTTCCAGAACATTAAATATATAACTACTGTAATATGACACAGCACTGCCACTCCTGGACTCCATATCCTACTTCAGACATACTTGCACATCTATGTTTATTGATGCTGTATATCATCACAGCATGGAAAAGGAAATAGTATAGATGTTCATTAACAGATGAATGGATACACAATGGAATTCTGTATCACTGTAAGAAAAAAATGAAAAATTTAGGACAACAGTTGGATTTGGAAAGTATAATATTAAGTTATGTGACTCAAACCTAGAAAGTTAAAAACTGTATTTTCTCTCATATTCAGTACCTAACCTATACCATATACATGTAACATATAAATGTAAAGTATAAACATAGATCAAAACCTAAAAACAACAACTAGAAAGTAAATCATAAGAGGGTAAAAATAGGTTATAAGAAGGGTGAGGTATGCAGCATAGAAGAGGAAAAGAGACTAATAGGAGGTTACAAGGGTAGATTTGAATGGCTGGAGGGAGGAGAATATTCTAAAACACACTTGTGTTTAAAAATTCCATAATCATTTATATGGTAGTAATGTAATAATTTGTATGGTAATTTACAAAGCAATAAAATATTTTAAAATATATCTTTAAGAACACAAATCAAGCTTATAATAATTTTCAAAAATAATTTCAGCAAAGAAAAGTATTGAAAAGAACCAGTTGTGAGTTAGGTGTAGTGGCATATGCCTGTAGACTCAGTACCCCAGAGCCCAAGATTAAAGGATAGCTGTAATTTCTTGGCCATGCTAGGAAACATAGTAATTTACAGGACATCTTAGGGGTATAGGCTAAGAGTATACCTAAAACAATCCATCCCGTCAAAGATTAAATAATTATGAATCCATAGTTGAAAAAAATTACTATGGTCTAATTTTCAGATTGTAAATCACAGAAAAAAAAAGTCCTGAATGTAGATGAAGAGAAATTATCCATTCTGTAAAGTTAAGAGACAAGATATTTAAACACAAAAAGAAGAGAAAAATAAAAAATGAAAATAACAGAGCTGTGATGTGCTGTGGGGAGATAGAAGGTCTAATTAATGTGTATAAGGGATCACAGGAGAGAGGGGAAAATACAAGGAGGATAAAATTCTCGAGGAAAAGTAGCCCAGGTCTGATGGTACGAGCTGGTTAATACAGCTCCTCTGGGGTTGAGGCCGAAGGATCCAAAGTTCAGCAAGGGTGAAAAAATCAAACAACAACAAAAAACCCCTAAAACTTCTGTTTTCTATTAGAGCCAATTAAAAGACTCCAATGGGGTGGTAGTAAGGGATGCACAATAATACAATATGCAAACAGTATGTCTAAGAAGATGGAAATTGAATTTTTTCTTTATTGGGACTCCTGAGAATTGAACATAGGACCTTGTTCATGGGAAATAAGCTATGCTTTTGAGCTCGTTTATCTATCTATCTATTTATTTATTTATTTATTTATTTATTTATTTATTTATTTAATCACAGTCTTTCTAAATTGTACAGTCCGGCTTTGACTAATTTAACCCAGACTCCCTGGTACATAGAATTGTAGGTTTGTGTCATCATGCCTGGCAATGAATAACTTTTTAAAATTCCTTTTTGGTTTTCTCAGACAGTGTCACGTAGTCAAAGCTTGTCTCAAACTCTTTTTGTAGCTGAGAATTACCCTGAACTCCTAATCTTCCTTACTCTACTTCTTTACTTCCTCCAAGTGCTGATCTGATTAGTCTCTAACACCATGCAACTCTCGGCTTTGTGCTCTGTTGAGGATCAAACCTGGGGCTTCATGAAAGTCACGTTAAAACATGACATTAATAATAGAAAAGAAAAACTAAAATTTATCAACTAAAATTAAATGTTATTATGATATGTGGGCAAATTTAATGGGAACACATAAAATACATGTTTTTCCACTGAGTAAGAAAGCTTCAAGATCGATTATGAGAAACTCATGACGTAAAGCCGCTTTTTTTACACTTCCGCCTAAACGACCAGTTGGAGAAAGGACCAATGAGTGTGCCCGTTGCTTTTGAATATCTCAAACTTTGCCCTATCAAGCCTTCACATTGGTGTATATGTTTCTGTTAACAATGGCTCCACCTCCAGAAGCTCTTGATCCAATCACTTGCCACAGAGTGTTCTAGAATTTCCTTCGAGATGGCGAGGTGGTTTCTAGGAGAAACAAAGGTTTCTGAGAGCTCGTCGAGCCGTTGAGAGCGCCACATGTCCCGTCGACTGCTCCGCTGAGGCGACTTCGGAAGTTTGTGCTTGGAACTCCTGAGGAGAGCAGAGTTGGAGAAAGTGAACAGCCAGGTAGTTGTTTCTGGGGCTCAAGCAGGGTGCTCCGTGGCTGCCGGAGTGGGGTATAGCGAGGGCATGCCGGGGCCTCTGCTCGGCACTCCTGAGTAAGGCCTAGAGAGTCCGGTCTAATCTAGTTGCTTGAGGCCAGATGGTGGAGAAGTGGAGGTTGCTTGGGTGGAACACAGGAGGCTTCGTAGTGGTAGCCACTATCTGAAGGCTGTGTGAGGGGTTAGGAGGGAAACTTTCAGGCACAGGCGACCTCCCAGGGCAGTAGTGAGGTGAGGCCGCTTAGGCCTCGGGTGCAGGTGTTTGGGTGGACTGTGTGCCACGGGGTCCTGGTGTGCGTGTGTCTGTGTGTAGGTGGTTAGCTATGGACCGTTGGATGCGGTATGGCGGGAAGAGGCTAAGCTACTGCGGAAATGGTGAACGCGGCCCAGACTCCATACTCTGGAGAAGGCGTGGCAAGCACAGTCGAGTTTTCGTTTTAGCTGAGTAACGTCTGTTGGTTTGTTGAGGGTGGGGAGGGCTGCCTTTGGCGCCCAAAATGGTGGACAGCCTCAGCATGGAGGGAAGGGAGAGGACAGGGCAGGAGTCCTGCAGAATGATAGGAGAGGGCTCCTACTTTTGGGTGGACTGGGAAAGAAATGAATGACTACAGGTTTTATGGTTTAAGGAGGCATGAGGAGACAAATAATATTTAAGCACGTGGGGACTCCCTGCCTTCTGGTCTAAAGAAGCTTGCTGCTGGCTGAGTGCGTTTGTGTGTCGTCATGTGGCAGGACCTTTGTGGCTGGCAGGTTGGCAGAGTTGAATGGTGGTTCGCACATGCGTGCGTGCGTGCGTGCGTGTGTGTGTGGGGGGGGGGGCTTAGGTTGGAGGAGATGCAGAAGGCAAGGCTGCAGGCTTCCTGGGATGAATGTGATGAACCCGTGGGTGGAGACGGGTAGTGCTGCGCTGTTCTGGTGCTCTGCACTTAAGATTGCAAAGGTTGCACAATCCCACAGATCCCTTTTGTGGAAGGTAGTTAGTTACATGAATATCAGTGCAGTACATTGTACAGTTTCCTAGATAGACTGTATGTGTGTTGTGCAACAAATATTAAAAAAATTTACAAGCTTTAGGTAGTAATGTGGACCTTTACCCGCAGATATTCAAAAGGCTGAGGGCGAGAGGATCACTCGAGGCTAGGAATTGTATCCTGGGAAAATACCAAGTACTTAAAA
The DNA here is from genome assembly GCF_907164565.1 of Psammomys obesus. NCBI lineage: Eukaryota > Metazoa > Chordata > Mammalia > Rodentia > Muridae > Psammomys > Psammomys obesus. Next base: position 1,056,932 of record NW_026596129.1, read on the forward strand.
GGATTGCTGTGAGTATACAATAATTTTGGACCACATGACAATTCTATTTGAAATTAATAATGTCTAATTTTTGTAGTGTTGACAATAGAACAGCTGGCAAACTGTTAATGGGTAAATATTTGGAATTCTATAGGTCAAAGAAAATATGATTTGTATGTTGTAGGTAGAAAATATTTCAAATTCAATAGTAAAAAACTTCAGTTTACAAAATTAGGAGCGACACTAAAGAAGGGATCATCAAAAATCATTTTGATATATTTTTATTAGAACAGAACACATATAAGCTGACAAGATGACTGAGAAAGTAAAGGCTTCTGACAACTTGAGCTTATTCCCAAGGCTGAGCAGGTGGAGGTTTAGCACTGATTGCTGAAAGTTCTCTTTGGATCTCTACACGGCATTTGATGAGACACATAGACTTGCACACATAAAAAGTGCTTACATACACTACTACCTTTTAAAAATGTAATAAAAAGTAAAGAACATAATACTTTAAGACAGTGACCAAAGGCTCTATTTAACTAGAGCCAGGACCAGGGTGAATTTAATTTAAAATGAGTCAAATGAAGAAATGTTATACATAGTGTAGAAATCAACAACAGAAAATATATACAAACAACACAGATGTCCCTCAAAAGAGTTGTAAAATTGGTAAAAACTACTGATCTGTATTAAAAACAAAAACTAGTGTCAGGAATGAAAAGGAGACTATGGCAGGCTATGGAGTCATTAAAAAAGGAGAATGGAATATTAAGTGTGGCTTTATACCAGAGCATGAAAGCATAGAATTTGTAAGTTCTTGGGGAGATAGAACATACTAGATCTGCCACAAGGTAAAATATGAAATATAACTAGCCCTGTATATTATAAATGGATTTAATTTGTCAAAATTTTTTTAAATCAAGCAAAATGGACAAGGAGTAGGACTGGCCTACACTTTATGGGAAAGCTTGGTGGGGCCTGGATTGCCTGACACTAACATGCCCTTTTTTCCTCACTCACAGACCAAGGAGGAGACTGCTACCTCCAGACACATCCCTGTGTGGTCATGTTCCCTTCTAACTTCAGTGCTGCTGCAGCACTGGTGATTCTGCAGGACTGGTGTGGGTGCTTGGGTGTCAATGTCCAGCGCTCCCTGCTTATCCTGGGCATCCCCGACGACTGTGGGGAAGAAGAATTCCAGGAAGCTGTACAGGCTGCCCTCAGGCCCCTGGGCAGGTACCAAGTGCTTGGCAGACTTTTCAGAAGGGAGATTGGGGCACAGGTCGCCTTGGTTGAGTTCACTGACAATTTAAATCAAAGTTTGATCCCCCAGCAAATACCAAACAACAGGGGCCCCTGGACTGTGGTCTCCCTGCCTCCTGTCCCTGATGTGGAGTTAGAGAGTGCCTTCAGTTCCCCTGCACAGGCTCAGGGGGACGCTTTGGAAAGGGCTTCAGGCAGGGCAGGAACTTCAGCTGGGGCAGGGGCTGCAGCTGGGGGAGACTTAGAGGCAGGAGCGGGCGGTGAGGCAGGAGGAAGAGCCGAGGAAGAAGCTGCAGGTGAGGCAAGAGTGTCAGATGAGGAAGAAACAGAGGGTAAGGAAGGAGCAGGAGAAGTAGGAGGAGGGACTGCGGCTCCTGCCTCCTTCCTACAGGGGGAAGGAGTTGCAGATGAGGAAGAGGCAGAAGATGAAGGAGTTCCAGGGGAGGCAGAGGTTGTGTATGAGGCAGGAGTTGTAGATGAAGGAGGACATTTAGATGAGGGGCCTATGAATGAGGAAGAGGATATAGTTGAAGCAGGGCCTGTAAGAGTGTATGATGAGGAAGGAGCTGGAGGTGATATGGGGATTGCAGGTGTTATAGGAGCTATAGGTTGGGCAGGAGTTGCAGGTGAGGTGGGGGCTGCCGGAGAAGGAGGAGTTTTAGAGGCAGAGGCAGGTGAAGAGGGGTCTGCAGGAGATGAAGCATCTGGGAGTTATGACAGCTCTTCAGGGGATGATGGATATGTGGATGATGGAGGAGAGGTGGAGGGAGAAGGAGCTAGGGGTGAGGAGGATGAGGCAGGAGCTATAGGGGAAGCAAGAACATCAGATGAGGAGGGAGCTGCCGGTGACATGGGAGTTGCAGGCTTTATAGGAGCTGTAGGATTGGCAGGAGCTGCAGGTGAGGGTGAGGAAGGGGCCTTTGACATGGCAGCAGAGGCACACAGGGCTGGAGCCTGGTCCCAGCAGTGGAGCCAAGACCTGCAGCCCATCCTGGAAAACATGGCCTACCAGGAGCTGAGACACTTCTCCGGGATGGAAGAGCCTGGTTCTGGGGGTGAGTCTTTGGAGAGCTGGCTGGACCATGCCAATGACATGCTGTACCTATGGCGCCACATATCCGAGAGGGAGAGGAGGAGGAGGCTGGTGGAGAGCTTGGAGGGGCCTGCCCTGGATCTCCTGTGTGAGCTTTTGGAAGAGCATCCTGACACATCTGTGCAGGACTGCCTGGCTGCACTGGTGCAGGTATTTGGTAACAGGGACACCATGACAGCGTGGCTGAACTTCCTGACTTGCTCCCAGCGGCCTGAGGAGACCCTCTTTGCCTATGTGATGCGCCTGGAAGTTCTGCTGCAGATGGCCTTGGAGAAGGGGGCCATCCAGCCTGCAATGGTGGATCAGACCAGGGCCCGGCAGGTGCTGATGCGGGCTCGGCCCAACCAGATGCTGCAGAACAACCTGAGGAGGATGCACCTGGAGAGGCGACTACCCGGCTTTGGGGAGCTGCTCAGGCTCATTAGGGAGACTGAGGCATGGGAGACAGCTCTGTCTGAAAATATGATGCTCCAAGAAGGGGAAGTGGAGTACTTGCATGGTGGGGAGCTGGATGTGGGCCAGGCTTCCCTGGTCAGTGCTGGGGTTGCTGAGCTGGCCCCTGCTGTTAGAGAGGCCTTCCCAGCCGGTGAAGATGCTGCGCAGGTTGTTGCTGCTGCTCTTGAACAAGCTGCTGGGGCTGCTCCTGATGATGGTGCTCCAAAGCCAGGTCCTGACTCTGGTGAGGCCCAGGTCTTCCCGGTCAACCAGAGAGATGAGAATCTGTCGGGCCCTGCTGGTTCAGGCCAGGCAGGGCTTACTGAGAGCCTAGGTGTGCCTGAGAGCTTAGCCCATGCAGGAGAGCAAGAAGTAGATGTGCTGAAAGAAGAGTCAGAAAATGAGGATGAGGCATGGGAGTCTAGTCACCCCAAATCCTTCCTTGGTAAATAGGCTCAGAAGTCCTAAGGGCTTACTCTTACCAGAGGCAGGCATGGTAGTAAGCCCAGGGCCTGTACTTTATCCTAAAGGTAGAGCAGGACCCAGAAAAAGTTTTTTCCCAGCCTTAAACCAGCTTCTTCCCTCTGCTCCCCAAGGGGTCATGGCCACCACACCACTACCACCTCCCAATTGAGTTATTGAGGTGTCCACATTTGCCACCAAATGGAGTGTGGAAAGATACCCTTTCCCGTAAATAATGTCACCTCCATATCTTGCCCTACACTATTCTGGCTTGGTTTGCCTGAAACAGATTGCTGAGTGCCCAGCTCCAAAACTATCCTGAGAATCCATCAGTCTTAGTCTGGATGATGTGGAAAAGAGGCCATCCCAACATTTCCAGCTACCTTGTTCTTCCAACATGGGCATCCCACCCTCTCTGATCTGCAGTCCTCAGGCAGGTTGCTCTATGCCACAGAATTGTCATTGTATGCTTCATACAAGAATGAGCATTCACCTTCACACACTTCCCCTCATCCACTGGTTTTGTGCAAAGCCACAAGATACATAAACCTGGGCAAGGGAGTTTCTGGCCACCCACTCAACCACTTACACACACATGTGCAGGGAGCCACCGTTCTAGTCAAGCTTTTCCTGCACATGTTGTGAGCTACTTGTCTACCTTCTTAGTGTGAACATAGGTGGGCCACTGGGCTTAGGCTTATTATTTTCCAGATATGTGCATTATCTGAGCAGGTTTTCAGAGACCCCCAAATCAAGCATCAGGAGCCAATGAGAAGAACACAAGACAAGGGACTGGTGATGCTCACTTTGTGACTGTTAGGGCGAAAAGACGTGGACTTTGGAGGGGATTGAATACCATGTTTTGACATCTTATGTTATTCATGACTCCTTTTGGGTGTTCTGTGGTGTGATTTTTGGTAAACTGCAACTGGCCTGTTATGTAATAGGTCAGGGAACTGTAGCTTCTTGTGGCTGTGGTGTGTCCTTGACTAGTGTTTTACCTTTTTCAATGGCTTCATTAAATGTTTTTGTTTAATCAGTTTTTGGATATTCCAGTCTCATCACTTCCTTGGGTATCTGGGGATGGAATAAGTTTATAGGAGCATCAAATTCATCTTGGCACCCATGGGGATACTTCTTTACTGAAAGGGTAAGCAGGAAGTACTTCAACATGTAGGCTAGGGATAGGTGAGAGCTATTATTTTAAAGGTGATTTGTAGTTCAGTTTCATTGATCTAATTGGGGCTTTTGAAAATGTTTTGCTACCCTGACTGGTTGGCCCATGACTAATCCTAGCACTTGTTAAGCATGCAGTTGTCTAACCATTTAGAGAGTTTCAGGCTAGCCTGGGCTATAGCTAAATAATAAGACCCTATTAGTTTTTATTTATGTGTATGTGTGCATATGCCATTTGTGCAGGTGGCTGCAGAGACCAGAAGAAGACATTGGATACTCTGAAGCTGGAATGGCAAGTGCCTGTGAGATGCCCAGTATGGGTGCCGGGAACTGAGCTGTGGTCCTGATTTTAACCTCTAGGCTCTCTCTTAAAACATGCAAAAATGGTTGTGTTGATGCCAGTTTTGCCAGTCTTCTCAGTTTAGGGAAGGCACGACGGGCTGTATACATGAAGTTCAAGATAACACTATCTTGAACTTTAAAAATTTTTTAATGATAATGAATTTATTTATATCCATTTAAATAGCATCATATCAATTCATATAATGTCAGTGTATTCATATATACTAGTAAAATTACTAAAAATGCATCTCAGCAACACTCAGTATTGAGACATCCATTTATATTGCTTTACATCTGTGATATATTTTTTAAATTTTTATTAGTTACAGTTTATTAACTTTGCATCCCACTTGCAGCTCCCTTCCTCTTTCCCTCCCAATCCCTCTTCTCCACCCATGTCCCTTCCCCAGTCCACTGATAGGGGAGGTCCTCCTCTCCTTCCATCTGATCCTAGTCTATCAGGTCTCATCAGGACTGGCTGCATTATCTTCCTCTGTGGTCTGGTAAGGCTGCTCCCCCCTCAGGGGGAGGTGATCAAAGAGCAGGCCAATCAATTCATGTCAGAGACAGTCCCTGTTCCCCTTACTAGGGAACACACTTGAACACTGAACTGCCATAAGCTACATCTGTGCAGGGGTTCTAGGTTATCTCTATGTGTGGTCCTTGGTTGGGGTATCAGTCTCAGAAAACACCAGTGGTTTTTTTTTTTTTTTTTTGGTTTTCTTGCACTCATTATGGAGCTCCTGTCCCCTCCAGGTATTTCTTTCTCCCCCTTCTTTCATAAGATTCCCTGCACTCTGCCCAAAATTTGGCTATGAGTCTCAGCATCTCCTTTGATACCCTTCAGGATAGAGTCTTTTGAAAGCCCTCTGTGATAGGCTCCTGTCCTGTTCCCTGTTTTCTCAAATCAAGTAATCCAGTTAGAAAATGGGGTGCAGAGCTAAGCAGAATTCTCAGTAGAGGAATATTGAATGGCAGAGAAATACTTAAAGAAATAATTAATGTCCTTGGTCATCAGGGAAATGCAAATCAAAAGGACCCTGAGATTTCACCTTTCACCCATCAGAATGGCTAAGATCAAAAACTCAAGTGACAACACATGCTGGAGAGGATGTGGAGAAAAGGGAACCCTCCTCCATTGCTGGTGGGAATGTAAACTGGTACAACCACTTTGGAAATCAATCCAGCACTTTCTCAGACAATTGGGAGTGGTGCTGCCTCGGGATCCAGCTATTACCACTCCTAGTCATATATCCAAAAGATGCTTAAGTACACAACAAGGACATTTACTCAACCATGTTCTTAGCAACTTTATTTGTAATAGCCAGAAGCTGGAAACAACCCAGATGCCCCTCAACGGAAGAATAGATGCAGAGGTTATGGTACATTTGCACAATGGAATACTACTCAGCAATTGAATACAGGGAGATAATGAAATTTGCAGGCAAATGGTAGGAACAAGAAAAGATCATCCTGAGTGAGGTATCCCAGAAGCAGAAAGACACACATGGTATATACTCACTCATAAGTGGATATTAGACATATAAATTTTGCCAGGTGTGGACCCCAGTGTGACCTGAGGTCACAATGAGACCTGACCAGACTCTTGTGTCTGGGCTTCAATCTTGTTCACTGACAGTGCCAAATGTCTAGGCTCTGGGGTTGCATGTAGCTCAGGGTGTGAAGCACAGAGTGGCTTTCAACCCTGTGTCCTTTCTCATGCAAGTCCAGTACCCGTCCAAGATGTGTGGGCTTTATGTCCAGCAAAATACAGAACTGTATTTTTAAAGGCCCTGAGCAATTAAAGGGAGGCTGCTTGTTGACCTCTCATGGCATTTACTCTGGGAGCACCCCTGAAATCAGGGTTGGGGATCATGAGTGGGTTTTTAGAGGGTAAGAAGGGACTAGAGGTTAGGGTGGTCCAGAGAGGGCTGGCAGCTACCTCTCTCCAGTGGCTATCTTCAGAGCCTGCCTTTCTGAAACTTTTGGGCCCCTTTATGAGTACAGAAAAGTTACATTATCATTTTTAAGTTGTTGCAAGTTGTGCCACTGACACATTACATAGTTTTTTTAAAAGGCCGTGCCAGGCAAGTATGAACTATGTACCAGATTTGCTGCAGAGGTGATGGCTTTGCTCTTCAGCAACCAGGGTCTGAGCAATTACCCCTCAGTGATTCCCTATGAACTTGGAGTCTCTCTAATTAGGACAATAGTACAACCCTGTTTTCTGGTGCTGTAAACCGAAACACTTGTGGCACTGGGTGTTCCACATGGCCTGCATGGGAATGCTTAGGGAATCTTGAGAAGCTAAGGGCTTCTGAAGCATAAGGTATGTACATAGGTACATTGTAATGGGGAAGGCAGAGGAAGTAGGGAGATGCCCCCAGACCACAGAGATAAGTCGAGGATACTGTGCTCATGACACTAATCCAGAGCTAATTTTATCAGTGGCCCTAGGTGATAGTTGGCCACAAGGAAAAATAAACCAGAAGTTGTTCATTTGTTTTATACCTACCTCAGTTCATTGTATTTCAGAGTCAATGCAGACCACATGGAATTGCTGATCAGCCACCTCACCCGGTCTGTCATTTCCTCATTACCTCCTGGAAAATCTCCATGTGCAAGACCAAGCACAGCTTAGTGAGAGGGCTCTTCCATGGTGGAGGTTTGAGGCAACAAAGGGCCAAGTGGCTTCTGAGTCCTCATCTTCCCCTCCCTGCTTCTAGTCCAACTGACTTCAGTGTTAGGCGCAGGCAGAAAGGGGGCAGCCTAGCGTAGACCTCTGCGCCCTCCAGCAGTGGCTACAATTCCGTGACACATCAATTGCCATTCAGATACAGAACTCTGCTTTTGACTAAGAAACTCCAACTGGCATACACCATTCCCTTGGGGTGCCTTCCTGGCACAAAGATTGTATATACTTGGCTCTCAAGGTATTTCCTGCCTATTTCTGCCTGGCCCCTGGCTTGACAAGGAGATCCTGGTTTCCCTACTCGGCTCTGTCTTGTCCTGTGGGTGGGGGCTGGTCTCTGGAGAGCTGCCTCCTTCCATTAACCTTTCAGGTTTATTCTTTTTAAACTCCCAAAAAGATGAGAAAGGCCTCAGTCTAAAGTCAAGGTCATGGCTAAAGAACAGCCAGAGTTGCTGAAGAGGCCTTATTTTGCTAAGCAAAGGCGCCAGAGCAAGGTGTCTGAAAGCCCTGTCCACTAACCACTTCTAATCATTTCTAGTTAGGAACACAGACAGCTCCTTTATGCACTGTTTTCAGCAACTTCATGGAGTATCTTGGAGCCTCTCAGGTAAGGCCTGGCCTACAGTGTGACTACTGTTCAGTTTCAGACATAGCCTGAATCTGTACTGTGGTATTTAATTCATAAAATGGATATGACTCTCATAATGGATATTGTCTTGGAAGTGGTCAAACCTCACCTTACTCATTTTTGAACCCTTATATAGGGCAAGGCTTCCTAGCCTAGGGAAGCCTTCAAGAGGGGGCCACAAGTAGCCTCTTTCCAGGTCCAGCTTCTTTTGCATGACTGACTTGATTTGGTGACTGATGGAGCCAGGTCATGCTATGCTCATGGCCTATAATGTTATCTGTCTGCAAAAGTTATCAACTTTTGGAAAGGAAATTCCTTCAAGGTCATGGGTCATTTTCCTTTTCAGTTAAACAGAAAGATGATGGGCTGGCTTTGCTTCAAAGGCAACTTCAAAGAGGAAAAAAAAATACCATCGGAAACTGCTACAACCCTAAACCACAAATTAGCCAGTGGCCTAGCCAAGTAGTGCTAAGTATGGATAGAGCAGGAGTGAGCTGAGCCAACAATGCCTTCTCAGAACTGGAGCAGAAATCAGATTGCTGAAGAAATCAGAATTAAAGGATACAGTCCCCAAAGTTACAGAAAAATGAATGATAAATCTTTAATTAGATTAATGAAATTTGAAGGCCACAGGAATAGCAGACCATCCCGAAGTAGATGACATGAAAGTGAAGATGATTTTGAAGACACCACAAACCAGCATTAGTTTTATACATGAAACAGAAACTACAACTACAAAAATACGGAGGCTTAATGATGTTGAATGTTTTTTTCCTTAAACTTGTTCACTTGCTATATCTTTTTTTGAGGACACTGACTGAGATTACTTGCCAGTTTTTCAGATGGACTACTTGTTTTATGCTGTTGAGTGCCCTTTATATTTTTTTTTTCTGTATTTTTGTTTTTGTTTCCTTTCTGTATTTTGGTTTTTGTCAAGACGGTTTCTCTTTGTAGCCTTGGCTGTCCCGGACTTGCTTTATAGACCAGGCTGGCCTCAGAATTTACAGAGATCTGCCTGCCTCTGCCTGTCAGAGTGATGGGATTAAAGGTGAGTGCCACCGTGCCCGGCTCCTTTTATAGTCTTACTGTAAGCCCTCGTCAGATGCATAGTTGGCAAACATCTTTCCTCCATTCTGTAGGCTGCCATTTAGCTCTTTGTGTGTGTGGGGGGGGGGGGCGGGGGGGTCAAGACAGGTGGCTGCACTCAAACTCCAGAGATCTGCCTGCCTCTTTCTCCCTGAGTGCTGGGATTACAGGTGTGCACCTGGCAACGTCACTTAACTCTTGATTGTTACTTTGGTGTGCTGGAGCTTGTAAACCTATCTGTCCTCTACTTTTTTTGTTGTTGTTCCTTATGCTTTTGGGTTATTATCCAACAACTCTTTGCTTACTACTATGTCCCAAAACATCTGCCCTGTGTTTTCTTCTAGTGGTTTTAGAGTTTCAGATCTTATATGTAAGTATTTGTTGTGTTCTTGTGTGCATTGCTACATTCGGAGGGTGGTAGGTCTAGGCCAGGGGACAAAGGAGTATGGGAAGGAATGGTGGGTGGTTAGGAACTGCTGAGAGTGAAGATAATGGTGTTTCTAAGAGACTGTCCAGGGCCCTGGTTGGAACCTGTGCTTGAGAAAAAGGAGGGTATTGTGGATGGGGCTAAGGTGTTATACTTGAGCAACTGTGATGTTATGAGAGAAAAGGACTTGGGGTTGTGGGAGCAGAGGAAGTCATTGGACTGGAAGCCTAATGCATACAAACACGTGCTGTTTCTCCTGTGGGCCTCTTTGCCTCTAGGGCCGCTTTGCCTCCACCTTTTGTATGCTGAGATAAACTAGGACTCTCTCCCATTCTAGTATCCTCTGTGTCTGCTTCACATGACTTGCACAGATGCCTGGGAAGAAGCCTGAGGTTATGCATGATGTGTGTATAAGGAAAATGATAGATTCCAGTTCTGTCAATCTGGTCAGGTGTCAATCCTTGGCTCAGGTGATGTGCATGTGCATATGTGCAAGTGTGTGCTATGCGCATACACATGTGTTTGTATCTGTGTGTTGTTTATGTATGCATGGATGTGTGTACCTTCCTGTAACTAAAACTAAGATAACAGAACATCCTGGAATGCGTAAATATTGCCCACTTTCTCCCTAGTTGATTCCAGTAAGCAATGGGAGGGTGCAGTAAGCCATGGACACTTTCAACAGCTGCGAAAGCTTATCCCACCTCAGCATTTTCCACCATGGAGAGAGGTGCTGCGCACTCCCCCAATTCTTGCCTTCACCTGTCTTTTCCTACCATTTCCCTCTATCTCTCAATTTGTATCACACATGCAAACAAGAAGCTCAGCGGTCCCCTGAGGAAAACTGAGACACTGCTGGATACACGGTAATGCCATGTGGCTTCCAGTTATAGCTAAGAATTATCTGGCCCTTCCTGTTCACGGAACAGTACTGTTTCCTAGACAACAAATTTTGGGTAATCATGGTCAAGGCAATGTACATTTCTGTTCAGAATCAAGGTCACAGTATAATACCAATTTGCCATGGTAACAGCAGTCTACTCATCTGACTCGGGAGATGTAATTGCAATGAAAACCACATGCACATTGCAAGTTGCCCGGAGATTCTGCACTATGAAATAGGTTTGATACAAAATTGAAAATCTGTGTCCATAAAAGGCAGAGTCCCTTGTAGTGCAATATATGGAATTTACCAACAGAGCCAGACAGGCAGATGGTGTCATTAGTAAGCAAACATGTCACAGAAAGAGCTATCTTCAGGGTTTTAATTAATTCCATAAATCCACACAGGAGAAGTCTTTGGTATAAACAAGCCATGTACAGGCTCTCAATTAATGTAAGTGCTCATCAGCTGCTAGGCTCACTGTGTGACCAAGTCAGCCACCTTTGTTTTCTGGGGCTCAAATCAATATCTCTGACAAACAGGGAACCTGGAACAAAACCTTGCAGTTTGATATGTAATCTTCCTAATTTCGTGGCCCCAAGCAAATTGTGGGTTACCTTTGTTCATGCTTCTTTGGTTCCCTGAGATTAGGTGTGGAGTGGGGGAGGGAGGGAGCAGCAGCGCCTCTTCTATGCTGAGATGGTTGGGCCCGGAATCTTTACATGGGCAAGGGGTCTTCAAACAGTATTCACCAACCAAAGGCAAGCTTCTTGAGAGAAGGGAGAAAAGGAGAAGCCTGTCAGGTAAGGTCTTCATGAAAGTGAACATTACATGCTTTAAGTTTCTGACTGCCTTGGTGCTGGCCTTAGAATCCTGACTGGAGGGCTCATGTGATTAGATCAGGTCCATTGAGGAAGTGTGTCCTTCCCTGTGCTGTATGATATAACCCAGTCATGGGGCTAGTGGGATTCACAAGCCTGTCCCTCACGAGGACCATAGAGAATGCATGAATAATTCCATCCCTGTGCGGCCAGGCTCCAAGAAGGAGCCTCTGTGAGTGATGGGCTCTGGACCTTGATGAGTTGTATACTTTCTCCATGTTAGGCTTATCTCAGGATCTACTTGACTGACATCAAGGCATTATCAGCTAGGGACTTGTTCTCACCCAGCGTAATGAGGATCACATCTTAAGGCATGCCTAAGGCCACCCAAAGCTGGAAGAACCAGGTAAAATCTTCCTTGAGAGCCTGAGTAAGGACCATCACCTCCTGGACATTTCTATCGCCTCAACCTGCCCAGTTTGTGTTACTTTTGTGGTAGACACCAGTGAAAAATGTCTCAGTGAATGAATAGCTGGTGGTGTCCTCTTGGCAGAGGAAGCAAATTCAGTGAGAAACTGAGGGAGGGAAGGCTCCCTTGGAAAGGTTTCGGGGAAGAGACCAAGTGGAATTTGATTCTGAAAGGAAGACTCTGTATGTCCAAAGTAAGGCAGGGTATGTCCAAGGGCTTCCTAGCTCCCTATAATGGCAAGTGAAGCAGTAAAGCTATAGGAATCTGTTCTGCCTGCCTTATCTTGTCTGCTGGAGTGGACAGGATGGGGCTTGGTATGGCTATTGTTGGTTGCCAACCTGACTATAACTGGTATAGGGAGGGGCTACAATTGGGATATAAAGTGAATAAATTTTTTTAAACAATTAATTTTTTATTTTATGTGCATTAGTGTGAGGATTTCAAATCCCTTAGAATTGGAGTTACAAACAGTTGTGAGCTGCCACGTGGGTGCTGGGAATTGAACCTAGGCCCTTTGGAAGAGTAGACAGTGCTCTTAACCACTGAGCCATCTCTCCAGCCCCATGAACAATTTTTTTAAAAGAACAAAAAAGAGAATGTTTTGAGGAAATAAAAGTGTTTAAAAAGATTAATTTTATAAATGAAGTTTAATAACAAAAAATGCCAAAGACTTCTTGCATCCACCAGAAACACAGACCAGATTGTCTCTCACATCTCCCAGACTTCTATCCTCCAGAGAACAGTGAGAAAAATTTCCCATTGTATAAGCCACTCAGTCTCATGAATTTGTTACAGCAGCCCCAGACAACCAATACAACTTGTATATATTAAATATATGGCTTGGAGAGTGCCCAAAAGTTGTTTCCTTCTCAGTATATAAAAGTCTAGGAAATTTAGCAGAATGGGTTGGTGTTGGTTATATTGAGTAAACATTTACACACTCTGCTGTTTTCATACAGTGTTTTATAGAATTTCAAGGCTTTTTACTTCCAGAAAGTTTCCTTATAAAGTTATAAAACTTTTAATACTTTTTTTTTTATAAAGCTCGATCCTTTCTTTTTCATGTCAATTCCCAGCATTTGTTCACTGTACAAAATAATGGGATTTCATAATTTCATTCTTGTTTGGGTACCCTATCATCTTTTTTTCTTCTTTAAGAGCATAAGTCAGCCATGCATCCTGTTTTCTCTGCTTACCTTCTGTGTTTGTCTGTTGATCTAAATTATTTCATATATTTATACATCATTTTGGGTTTAAGATTTTCCTCATTTTCACATTTTACAACTTCTCACATTTATATGCATTGTGTTTTTGTTTTTATGTTCCTTCTAGAAATACCAAAGACTTCTGGTAGCACTAGAGTGCTAGGTTTAAAGGTGTGTGTTGCTGCCATCGCCACCACTTGACTCTAGCTTAATTTTTTCTTTTCTTTTCTTTCTTTCTTTCTTCCTTCCTTCCTTCCTTCCTTCCTTCCTTCCTTCCTTCCTTCCTTCCTTCTTTCTTTCTTTCTTTCTTTTCTTTTCTTTTCTTTTTCTTTCTTTGTTTCTCTGTGTAAGCCTAGCTGTCCTAGACTCACTCTGTAGACTAGGCTGGCCTCGAACTCACAGAGATCTGCCTGCCTTGTGACTATAGGCATGCGCCACTGCACCTGACTCTAACTGAATTATCAATTCAAAAATTATTTCTACAAATGGAACACTGAATCAAAATTGATAAGACCTACTAATATGTTAAAGAAAAACTTAAAAAATTTAGAGAGCCCAAAGATGATAAAATGTGATTAATACGAAAATTTCATTTCTAATTCTCAAGTTCTAATATCTAATTTATGAATTTTTCAAATTTGGATCTATGGTTTTGTCCTATGTTGCTTCCTAGTGCTGTAATAAACACCATGACCAAAAGCAATTTGAGAGAGGAAGGTGTTTATTTAGCTTACATTTCCATGTCATAGTTGACCGTTAAGGAAGTCAGGACAGGAGCTCAAGCAGGAGCAGAGGCAGGAACCATGGAGGAACATTGCTTACTGGCTTACTCACTTATGGCTTGCTCAGCCTGCTTTCTTATCCACAGCAGGGCTACCTGCCCAGGGATTGACACCAGTCACAGTGGGCACAGCAATCACGAGTCAAGAAAATGCCTCACAAGCTTAACTACAGGTCAATCTGATGGAGGCATTTTCTCAGTTAACTCTTGTCAAGAGTCTTGTGCCAAGTTGATAGAAAAGGTAAGTAACCAGCACAGTTTTTTTTTCTTAATATGTTATTAGCTTTTAATTTCCTTATGATTTTTATTTTAAATGCATTATTATTGTGGTGTGTGTGTGTATGGGTGTGTGTGTGTATACACACCTATGTGCCAAAGTATGTGTAATAGAGGTCAGAGGTCAACTTTCAGTAGTTGATATTTCACTGCTATTGTGGGTTCTAGGGATTAATCTCAAGTCCTCCAGGTTCCCTGTCAGCACTTTAATCTGCTGAACCACCTCCCTGGCCCCTTTAACCTCATTTTCCCATACTGATTGCTGTTTTGCTCAGTTTCAAAGACTTGTTTCTTTTCTTTCCTTTTACTGTTCTAAGAGATGTTATTTATCCTCTATTCACTTTTTTCTTACAGTAGTTTCTGCTCTAAGAAAAGTCATGGATTTTACCTTAGCATTTTTCATGTGAAAAATGTGTAGAAGGCACAGTTCCAAAAAACTTCTCTAACTGTAGCCCTTTCCCTCTTCCATTGTGTACTTGAAGTCATTAAAAAGTGATAGATGAATTTTTGATGGCTTTTCTCTTTTTCTGTGTCCTCTTTATTTGAGCTCTTTATTCCTTTGGTTCTCTTGTTTTATTTTATCCAATTTAGTTTTCCTCCAAAAGTTTCTCTTTCATACAGGCCCTTATCCTAGCAAGAAACCCCATGCTTTGAAGTTTGAATTCTCACAGAGGTTAGATTGATATTTTTTATGTGTTTTTGTGTTTTATCTGTATATATGATTACACAGGAAAGAATGTATGTGCATACAGACCTGAGGTTACATTTGCATGTCTCCCTCAATCTTTCTCCACCTTATTTTAGCAGTTTTATTTATTTATTCATTTACATGTACATGTGTGGTGTGCAGGCATATGCTTGTATGTGTGCTGTTCTGTGTTCCCCTACTGCTGATGCTGGGTGCTGCACTGGAAGTGCTTGTTTCTCCAGCAGGACAGTGGAGGTGCTGTGGGGAAATATGGAGCCCCAGTAACTCAGGTTCTGCTTCTCTCAGGAGCCAAAAGAGAGCACTCAGAGTGAGGTCTGTGTCCAAGGCCCCCAGATCTCACCGGGGTGTGGAAAAGAATTTTCCACAAGGTGTTACAGTTCTCTCTTTTTAATGAGATTACCAGTAGCAGACAGTCTGTGATTATAATGCAGTGTTACAGCCCTTCTGTGCAGCTGCCATGCTCTATGGCAGAGGATGCAGGTAGAAGCTCTTGCCTTATAGGTTCATGGCTTGAATGTACTGCTGCTGCTTCATTGTCCAACCGTGAATTCTTCAGGGAAAGAGGGGAACCCTTCCTTCCCCAGAATATATGATGAGTCTCAGACAGTCGTGGTGAAAAGATAATGGCAGCCCCCTTTAATCCTTGTGAAAAAGGGACTTTTAAATCTTGGGCAGTGGGAGAGGTTTTAAGGGTGAACTGTTTGATTCACTGGGGTCAGGAGTGTCCCCCCCATATGTGTATTCATAATCGTGTGTGTGCATATGTGTGTACATGACCATGTGCTTGTCACAGCACATGCAGAAGTCAGAGGGCAATTTTCGTGAGTTGAATTTCTTCTTTCACCATATGTATCCTGGGGATTTTTCTCAGGCAATGAGGCTTGGTAGCAAGCGCTTTTACCTACTGAGCTATTTTACTGGCTCAACAATAATTATTTAACATTTTCAAATAGCCACTCAGTGTTTAAATTATCTGTTGTTACATTTTTAAAAACAACTTCCTCAGTCATCAGAAAAAGAGTTGGCAGAATTAAACAAAATGTCAGTAAGGATACCAACCTGAATCAAAATTGGTATCCTCTGCTAACAGACATTTCCAAATCACACTGAATTGCACAATTGCACTCTCTGATGGCACACATGAAACATAAAAACAAAACAAACAAAACAAAACAAAACAAAAAACAACCATGCACTGCAACCTAAAGCAGTCCTTAGCTAAAGTCATTCAGAGCATTGTCTGTGAGCACAGGGTAAATAGACTTGGACTCCATGAGAAAGGAAAAATAAACAGAAGAGGCTCTAATATTTGGAATCTGGCCAGGCACTCAGAGCAAGGCCATGCTGGTTTTCTATTTTCTTTGGTCTCACAGAAGCCAACCTCTAAGTTAGTATGGGAAATTAAGATATTTTTGTAATTTTACCTAAGCGCAGACAAAAACCATGGTCAGTGGGTGATCATCCTCCTGCCTGCCTGACATGGGGTCCTGCTGAGACTTTACTAACCAGAGCTGTAGCAGCTATGGCCTGTCTGCTAGAGAGAGAAGATGCGGAATTGTCTTCATTTTGGACAGCCTCTGGATCAGGCCCTCCTTTCCATGAACTTTACCCCAAATCACCCACTACAAAGTTCAAATCTTCTAAGCTCTTAAAACATTCTTTCCTAGCTGCTCCATTAATCGCATGGGATGTGTACTCCATCACTACAAAGAGGATCAAGGCAGACATGGCCCTGTGAGGTTTTGGCAAAAGAATATTGATATCCATGACAGAAAGATAGCTAGAAAGTCTCCATGCAGTGGTTTGAATGACAATATTCATAGGCTGTGGCATTAGAACATGTAGTTTCTGGTTGGTAGTGTTGTTTGGGGAGGCCTAGAGGGTGTAGCCTTGCATAAAAAGTCTCCAGTGAGTAGAAAGGTTAAATATATTTTCAGTCAGGAAAATTTAAGTTCATAAAGATGTAGTATTTTTTTGGTACAATTGGTAAGTTACATATGTAATTTTTTCTATCACACTATGTAGTTAGTTCTAATATACACATTTTCTTCCTCTCTCTCTTTTTGTCTAACAAGTCCTATTTGTGTCATCCATATACTCTTGGATGTATGGGCTTCCGCTGAAGCATGGTGAACTTATCAGGGGACACACTCTTTTTTTAAAAAAATAATTCTTTATTAGTTACACTTTATTCACTTTGTACCTCCCCCCTGTGGTTCCCTCCCTCCTCCCATCCCAATCTCTCCCTCCACCCTCTGCATGCATGCCCCTCCCCACGTCCACTGATAGGGGAGGACTTCTTTTCCTTCCTTCTGATCCTAGTCAATTAGGTCTTATCAGGAGTGGCTGCGTTGTCTTCTTCTGTGGCCTGGTAAGGCTGTTCCCCCCTGAGACGGAGGTGATCAAAGAGCAGGCCAATCAGTTCATGTCAGAGACAGTCCCTGTTCCTATTACAATGGAACCCACTTGGATACTGAACTGCCATTGGCTACATCTGTGCAGGGGTCTTAAGGTTATCTCCATGCATAGTCCTTGGTTGGAGTATCAGTCTCAGGAAAGACCCCTGTGCTCAGATTTTTTGGTTCTGTTGTTCTCCTTGTGGAGTTCCTGTCCTCTCCAGATCTTACTGTTTCCTACTTCTTTCCTAAGATTCCCTGTACTCTGCCCGAAGGTTGCCCATAAGTCTCAGCATCAGCACTGATAGTCTGCAGGGCAGAGCCTTTCAGAGGTTCTCTGTGTTAGGCTCCTGACTTGTTCCCTCTTTTCTCCTTCTTCTGATGTCCATCCTCTTTGCTTTTTTGGATAGGAGTTGAGCATTTTAGCCAGAGTCCTCCCTCTTGATTAGTTTCTTTAGGTGTACAGATTTTAGTAGGTTTATCCTATATTATATGTCTATATGAGTGAGTATATACCGTGTGCATCTTTCTGCTTCTGGGATAGCTCACTCAGGATGATCTTCTCCAGATCCCACCATTTACCTGCAAATTTCATGATTTATTTTTTTATTGCCGAATTATAATCCATTGTGTAGATATACCACAATTTGTGCATCCATTCCTCCACAGAGGGGCATCTGGGCTGTTTCCAGGTTCTGGCTATTACAAATAAGTTTGCTACAAACATGGTTGAGCAAATGTTTTGATTGTGTGCTTGAGACTCTTTTGGGTATATGCCTAGGGTGGTATGGCTGGATCTTGAGGAAGCACTATTCCTAGTTGTCTGAGAAAGCACCAGATTGATTTCCAGAGTGGTTGTACAAGTTTACATTCCCACCAGCAGTGGAGGAGGGTTCCCCTTTCTCCACAACCTCTCCAGCATGTGTTGTCACTTGAGTTTTTCATCTTCGCCATTCTGATGGGTGTAAGGTGAAATCTTAGGGTCGTTTTGATTTGAATTTCCCTGATGGCTAATGAGATTGAGCATTTCTTTTTTTTTTTATTAATTACACTTTATTCATTTTGTATCCCCCCATAAGCCCCTCCCTCCTCCCCTCCTGATCCCACCCTCCCTCCCCTTTCTGTATGCATGCCCCTCCCCAAGTCCACTGATAGGGGAGGTTCTCCTCTCCTTCTTTCTGATCTTAGTCTATCAGTTCTCATCAAAAGTGGCTGCATTGTCCTCTTCTGTGGCCTGGTAAGGCTGCTCCCCCTTCAGGGGGAGGTGATCAAAGAGCAGGCCAATCAGATTATGTCAGAAGCAGTCCCTCTTCCCATTACTATGTAACCCACTTGGACACTGAACTGCCATGGGCTACATCTGTGCAGGGGTTCTAGGTTATCTCCATGAATAGTCCTTGGTTGGAGTATGAGTCTCTGGGAAGTTCCCTGTGTTCAAATTTTCTTGTTCTGTTGCTCTCCTTGTAGAGTTCCTGTCCTCTCCAGCTCTTACTATTTCCCACTTCTTACATAAAATTCCATTCACTCTGCCCGACAGTTGGCCATCAGGCTCAGCATCTGCTTTGATAATCTGCAGGTCAGAGGCTTTCAGAGGCCCTCTGTGGCAGGTTCCTAGTTTGTTTCCTGTTTTCTTCTTCTGGCTTTCAGAGGCCCTCTGTAGCAGGTTCCTAGGTTGTTTCCTGTTTTCTTCTTCTTCTGATGTCCATCCTCTTTGCCTTTCAGGATGGGGACTGAGCGTTTTAGTTAGGGTCCTCTCTCTTGCTTAGTTTCTTTAGATGCACAGATTTTAGTGGGTTTGTCCTATGTTGTATGTCTATATGAGTGAGTATATACCGTGTGTGTCTTTTTGCTTTTGGGATAACTCACTCAGGATGATCCTTTCCAAGTCCCACCATTTACCTGCAAATTTCATGATTTCCTTATTTTTCATTGCTGAGTAATAGATGTACCACAATTTCTGCATCCATTCTTCAGTTGAGGGGCATCTGAGTTGTTTCCAGCTTCTGGCTATTACAAATAAAGCTGCTACAAACATGGTTGAGCAAATGTCCTTTTTGTGTACTTGAGCCTCTTTTGGATATATGCCTAGGAGTGGTATGGCTGGATCTTGAGGAAGCACTATTCCTAGTTGTCTGAGAAAGTGCCAGATTGATTTCCAGAGTGGTTGTACAAGTTTACATTCCTACCAGCAGTGGAGAAGGGTTCCCCTTTCTCCACAACCTCTCCAGCATGTGTTGTCACTTGAGTTTTTCATCTTCGCCATTCTGATGGGTGTAAGGTGAAATCTCAGGGTTGTTTTGATTTGCATTTCTTTCCCTAATGGCTAATGAGGTTGAGCATTTCTTTAAGTGCTTCTCTGCCATTTGATATTCCTCTATTGAGAATTCTCTGTTTAGCTCTGTTCCCCATTTTTTAGAGCATTTCTTTAAGTGTTTCTCTGCCATTCGATATTCCTCTATTGAGAATTCTCTGTTTAGCTCTGTATTCCATTTTTTAATAGGATTACTTGATTTTTTTTTTGCTGTTTAACTTCTTTAGTTCTTTATATATACTGGGTATTAGTCCTCTGTCAGATAAAGGGTTGGTGAAGATCCTTTCCCAATCTGTAGGCTGTCATTAGAGGACACACTCTGAAAGAAAATTGACTCTTCGTCTCCCTGCAGGTATTATTTGCCCATAGCTAGAGGTGGGACTTCATGCCCAAATTCCCCACTCTTTGCTGGGACACACCAGGTTTTAAAATGAAATAAATGTACCTTCATGAAAACATTTTTATACCAGTACATGGATACAATGACCGAATAATAAGAAAAAGTAGAAAATCTGAAAATTATCAAACTGCAGTCTATATTTATTATATATTATATTATATTTTATATTATTATATTATATTATTATATCATTATATTATAGTATTATATTATATTATATTATATTATATTATATTATATTATATTATA
>NW_026596129.1:1077027-1152821 GCF_907164565.1 Psammomys obesus
TATTATATTATATTATATTATATTATATTATATTATATTATATTATATTATATTATATTATATTATATTATATTATATTATATTATATTATAAAATGTTGCTTCAGCTTCATGAAGGAAAATAAATTATTCAAAAAGTGGTAGCCTTAACATAGTGGAAAAAGACTGTCCTTACATTATTAAACATTACCAAGTGAAATAAAGATGTGTAATGGATATCTGTGAAAAAAAAAAAAAGACAAATGTACAACTCTTCTCATGACTCAACCCCACTAGACCCTGGATACATAAAATTTAAAGATAGCAAAGAAGTCATAAAAATACTACAAGAAACTATGGGGAATTTAAAACATTATGTTGAGGACTAAGAACCTTTTGGAACATAACATAGACCTTAGAAACCAAAACAACAGCAAGTTCCGTCAATTCAGTGCAAACAAAGACAAGTTTCATCAATGCAAACTTTCCATTACCAAAGTTTAGGGTAGCAGAGCGGTTTGGTCGTTAGTTAGCAGGGTATCTTCCCATTCTGTTCAGTGATTGCGGCTGTTGTATGAGCGCTAAAAGTGGCAGCATGATGGTCCCAGCAAGGGCCTCAGACTTGGGCTTTGGGTGAGAGAAAAGGGCTGGAACCAAGCAGACAGCTAGGAAGCTCTCAGATGGGAAAGCGGGCCCCCCCCCCAACAAATGGGGGTCACCAAGGTAGCCAGGAAAAGCGCGCCCTCTACTGGAGGAGTGAATAAACTTCATCTCTACAGGCCCGGGACTGTGGCTCTGAGAGAGATTCGTCATTACCAGAAATCCACCTAGCTACTCATCCATAAGCTGCCTTTCCAGAGGCTGGTGTGGGAGATTGCCCAGGATTTCAAACCAGACTTGGGGTTTCAAAGTTCAGCCATTGGTGCACATCAGGAGGCCAGTGAAGTACACCTGGTGGGGTTGTGTGAAGATATCAACCTGTGTGCCATCCAGGACAGGAGATAGCATCATGCCCAGTTGGTTACCTGGCCGGAGGGTGGGATGGGGGAGGGAGAGCTTAAGTCAAGGCAGTTTTTGTGGCATTTTGTAGTAAATTCTATAAAAACTTTGGTTTAATTTGTGACTTTTTTGGGTAAGAAATTGCTTATGATATGTTGCATTTGTACTTAAGTCATTCCATTTTTCACTCAGGATAAATGCTCAGAGTGGCTGTTCATGTAACTCAGTGATGTGAGCACTGTGGCTCAGAAGTGACAAGTTGCTAATGTGCAGAATTGCTGGGTAGCTATTCAGGTACTAGAATTGATAAATGTGTACAGGGTCCTTTTGCAATATAACTGGTTATGACTGAAAAAAAAAACAAAGTTCAGGATAAATAGTCAACTAGAAAAATTACTTGTAGCTCATATTAAAGTTAAGGGTGCTAGTAAGCCTACCACATGGTAAGAAAAAGGCAATAGTGTTATGGGAAAATTAGCAAAGGCTAAAATATAGCACAGAAGAAAGAAAACTGTGACTTCTAAGTAAATTAAAAAAAAATCAAAGTTCAGGATGAAGTGAGACACTCATTTTATCAGTTTGGTTAAAGCAGCAATGCTTGACATAGTAACAGACCAGCAGGCATGTATACCCAATAGATTCTACCTTGCATTGTTATAGAAGTTGTAACTGGCACAAACTTCTCTAGAGATGATTTGAGGACATAAAAGAAAATTACAAATGTCTAAACCTTTTGATTCTTCATATCAAGGGATCAATTCTACATTTACATATGTGTGACAAGATAAAATAACACTAGATACACATTTATCAGAATGAGAAATTAATGATGATATAGAACCAAGTCCAACAAATATTATTGGTTTAAAAAGGAAAGTATTTATTTATTTTTATCATGCCTTTGATTGTCTGGAAGTAGGCAGTTGATGGCTTTCTTTAGCCATGCAAGGGTTTTAGCAGAAGAATATTCCTGATTCTTTTAGCATTTTATTTTTAGTATCAACATAATAATGTATGTTCTGGATTAGGAGAAAGTAGGAGGGTAAAGGCTAACTCAGACCATTCAAAAGAACTTTCCAGATTCCTGATCAATGAATATAACAGGGGAGGCTGGAAAATGTACATTTGAATCTTCCAACAAACTTATGAATAAATAATGAGAAGGGTCAAAATAAATGAACAAAAGCACCAGTAAAATACTAAAAGAAAGAGGGCAGGCAGAACTTCATTATTATGGAAAATAGAAGCAAACAAGTTCTTCACAGACAAATATGAATGCCCCAATATTT
Source organism: Psammomys obesus (assembly GCF_907164565.1). Taxonomy (NCBI): domain Eukaryota; kingdom Metazoa; phylum Chordata; class Mammalia; order Rodentia; family Muridae; genus Psammomys; species Psammomys obesus. Next base: position 1,079,294 of record NW_026596129.1, read on the forward strand.
AAAAGACACATGGTAAAAACAAAACAAAACAAAACAAAAAAAAAAACAGGCATAAACCTTTTTGTCCAACATAGGTGAAAACAAAATTGACAATTATTAAAAAATAAACAGACATGTATATAATCAGAGTGGGAGAAAATTTTTGTCCTCTCAGGTTAATTGCCAAGCCAGAGAATCCTTGTGGCACAACAATGAGATCACAAGATTTCCCCCCAAGGGCATACAGTACATGATATAGAACCAACTGCATATTTGTTCACAAAGAGACTCTCAAATATTCAAAAAGCCATTTTTACTGAATCCAGAACATTGAAATTAGAAATGACTACCTGAAGGAAACCACCCAGTACTGATTAACAAAAATAAACCAACAGCAAAACCCACAAAAGTGTTGGAAAGATCAAAGTTTAACAAAAAGTACAAACTAAAGACAATTTTGGTAAGGATCAAAGAGAGGAAGGGGGAAAATGTTACAAGAATCAAGAAGGTCTGGTTAATTTGGGTATATGATGATTTTTATTTATTTGCAGGTTATTTTTTATAATAAGTTTCTATATAAAAAGAAAGAAACAAAAGAGGATATAATTTCAGAGGCTGAGTCAATTTTTCTAATACATAAGAGAACATTGCATGTTGCTTTGTGTAGATAAATGTTAAAAATCTAGTTCAAGTAGAGAGATTTCTAGGAAAATACGAGTTGATCAAGAAGTAGTAAACAGAATAAATCAATATCCACAGAAGAAATGTAAAGGCAGTTAAATATATATATCTTTCAATACTGCCTTAAATCTGAGTAGTTTAATGGCTAAGTTTTTCTAAACATAAAAAGAAACAAGTAATTCTTATATCTCCTCTCTTTCTGTTTGTCATCTTAGTGAGTTACTACTGCATTATGGCTGCTGTGGCTGCTGAATAAAGTTTTTTTTTAATTAAGCATTTTAAATTGCAATGAATAACATCCAGATATGCCATATCACAATACATTGACAATCAATAATACCCAACCATAGTTCATTTTTTTTCACAATCTGGGAGTTAGGGTGGAACTACAACTTACTTTAAGAACCTACTCAGCTCTTTTGGGCAGAGGCTGGGGAGTTACACCTCATTTCTGATCACTGATGTGATGGAGAGCATAGCAACTATATAAATCATAAGAAGTGATTCTAACCCAAAGTACCTTGTTTAGAAACAAAACATCCCAATGACAGAATGATACCTGCTTCTACTAAATTCCTGATTGGAAACTTCTCAAAACCAAGTAACTTATTTCTTGCTACAGGAAATAATGGTGATGGGGATGCATTGTTTTTTAAGATCAAAGGGGTTTGCACACAATTTCATATTTTGCTGAAATGAACCTAGTATCACTTCTTGGCATCTGTGGGGACACTGTTAATTCCCTCCCCTGTACTACAGTGGTTTCTCTTTTGCAGACTGCTCAGGTAGACAATTGCTTTGTTCTTCCATGAGTTAGGTAGGTGTCCTATAAATAAGAGTTCCGAGGATGGCTAGATGGCTCAGCAGGTAAATGTGCCTGTCAGCAAAGCTGATAACTTGAGCTCAATCCCTGGGACCCATACGTTAGAAAGAAGAAACTGACTTACACAGTTTGTCCTCTGACCTCCATGCAAATGCTTTGGCAATTGTACTCCCTCCCCACATGTACACAACATAAATACAAATTCAATATATTATAAAATATGTGAATAGTGTTGATGTGCTCAACTTCTGCCTGCCCTGCTCAGAGAAAGTGTGCCTAACCTGGATGTGTACCCTTGGACTTGAAAAAGCCAGAACAGGGACATGTCTATGTTAAAGTGTGTGACTCTGTAGTAAAGGCAGTGCCCTCTAGCCAAGTGGGGTTCTATGTGTTAGCACTCCATGGTCATCAGGCTATCTCAGACATCAAGAGGGAGGGAGTGCTCTATAGCTTTTCTAATAGCTCATTGTCACCCTGCAGGCTCTGCAGGTTACGGAAGGCCCAGTCTGCAAGTGGATTGATGAAATAAACTGATCATCATAGACAGTTACGTAGAGAAATAGGATGTAAGGGACTAGGCTCCCTAAAAAAACTGCCTTAAGTGGAGCTGCCCCCATGAACTCAAAATGCAATTTTCCCAAAGCTGTACCTCAGTGGGAGCATACTAATAGATCACATGTAAGGCCCTGAGTTTGACCCGAGCACCACAAAAATAAAACCAAACTCCTATTTCCCCATCTACTACATAGTGCACGTCTCTGCTGAAGCTACTATGATTGGCTCTACCAAACTCAGCACCTGTCCTTTTGTTTCTGACCTGCATGCAAGAATCAATGAGAAAAAAAAGAAAAAAAGAAAACCCTGCAAATGCTTAAATGGTCAAGAAAAGGAAGGATCAATGAATCTCAGCATATTTATGTTGTGGAATGCCAAGCTGCACTGAAAATTTTTTCTTCTAACATGCCTAGTTAGGTTAAGGAATCCATTGCAGAATGAGCAGATAGTGTGTTGAACTCTCTAGAGTGTATATCATGTACACATGTACAAAAATTTCAGGAGAAATGTTGTCAGAAGAGAATAGGGTAGGAGAAGCCAAAGAATGGCTAGGAGAGGGTTATTTTTATTCATATTTCTTTAAATCTTTAAAATAAGTATATTCATGGTTTACTTGCAAAATTAAAGTAAATTGTAAAAGAATATTCATGAGTTTCTCATTATGTAAGATAGAGTAAGTGTGTCACTCAATGGTTTGGCATACTGGCATTTGTGGGGTTAAATAAGGGAAATTTAGGAATTGAATTATTTAGTTGCTTGATTCCATTTAGGTCATGAGCATGTTCAGAAAAAGTACCCTGGGGAATTCTTATCTTGTAAGAAAGCAAGCACAATGCCTAAAAGGAAAAACGACTAACTTATGTATAATTATGTCTTTGACAAAACATATCTGATCCCCAAATAACTAAAGGATATGAAAATGAAGAAATCAATAAACAGAGAAAAAGGCTTTCAAACAGATTTTTATCTCAAATTAAGGCAACTTCAAACCAGGCTTTCCAAATGCTTCAGGAAAACAATTGTTGAAGAAACTAGTACAGAGGCCATTTGTTTTCCATAGATGAAGATAAAAATTGGACTTGTCTAAGTAAGGGTTTATACTACTGTGATAAAACAGCATGACCAAAAGAACTTGGGGAAGAAAACATTTTTTTTTTTATTTTGCACTTTCATGTAACAGTCCATCATGTAAGGAAGTCAAGAACTCACACAGGAAGGAATCTGGAGGCAAGATCTGAAGTAGAAGCCATGAAGAATGCTGCTTACTGGTTTGCTTCTCATGACTTGCTTAGCCATCCAGGACCATCCAGGACCATCCAGGACCACTGTGCAAGAGTGGTACCTCCCCCAATGGGCTGGGCCCTACCACATCAAACATTAAACAAGAAAATGCCTGGCAGCATTGCCCACAGGCCAATTTGGTGGGGCCATTTTCTCAGTTGAGCTTCCCTCTTCCCTTGATGACTCTAGCTTGTGTCAAGATGACAAAACACTAGCCAGGGCAAGACTATGCATTGTTAATCCCAGGAACAAATTTCCTTCTGGAAAACATGATGCTGTTGTGCTTGTTTTTAAACTCTATTTTATTTGAGGTTCCTTAAAGCCCGTCCCTTCCAACCCCCCAGCCCTCGGTAGGAGAGAGAAGGTTACTGGGGAGAGAGGCCACAGAGCCCTTTACTTCTTCCAGCTGTTTAGTGTCGATGGTTCTTTTGGGGCCATACCAGTTTCCTTCAACAGCAAACACAGTGAGCAGTTTCCTCCAAGCGGCTGTGTTGAAACGTTTCTCTCCATCTGTCTCCTCCAAGCTGCTACACTGTCATTCTCTGGTCTCTCCAAACTGCCCTTTTCTTCTCCTTCTGGGCGCTCGTGTTTATATCCTCAGAGCCCTAGACCACGCCCCTCTCCATGCTTCACTAGGCAGGCTGCTACCAGTTGGCAAAAACAATGCCCCACAGGAGGCAGTTATCAGCTGTGGACAAACTAAAGCCCAGACTAAAATCCCACACTTGGGGTTAAAACAAAAACATATTTACATAACATAATTGAGTTTTTAAAGAAACCAAAACTTTCATTACATGGTGCTAAATTTTTTTTTTTTTCTGAAATCCAAATAGCTGCTCCCAAACCATCAGCAACAGGTGGGGAGTGGAACAACAACCCGGGAGTGGGCAATAGTGCAGCTCAGGGGCCCCAGGGGCCAATCATAGTTGACTGTTCTGAGGCAATTCATACTCAGGGTATGAAAATGAACACTAGGATTAAAATGAGAATGATTAAAATGTTTGTTCCTTGATGGTGAAATTTGGGCTTTGGCTTTGGTCAGTTAGTTTTGGATAAGTTGCTAACTCCAATCCCTTCAAAAGTGGGCTTGAGCAGTCCTGTTAGGCCACAGAGGAGAGCTTTGCAGCCAGTCCTGAGGATACCTGATAAAACAGGATCAGATGAATGGGGAGGAAGTCCCCCCTATCAGTGGACTTGGCAAGGGGCACGGTGGAGAGGAGGGAGGGAGGGAGGGACTGGGAGGGAATGAGGGATTGGGACACGGCTGGGGTACATAGTTAATAAAATGTAACTGATAAGAAAAAAATAAAATACGAAAAAAAAAAGTGGGCTTGATGTTATGAGACCTCTTCAGATTCAAGTCAATAGATCTTAATCGCTACCATTCAGCCCTCCTACTCATCCAACACACCTGTATACTACTCTTGGCCTTTGAGGTCTAAGTCCACTTTATATTGCTATTACAGAATTATTAGGGCTAAAGTTTACAAAGAAAAACTTATTTTGGTTCTTGGGTCTAAAGGCTGAGAACCAAAGCTCGACAGCTACTCCTGTTGGGAGCCTTGCGCCAAGCTGCTGACCAAAGTTCTATTTCTAGACTTACATGGTGGAAGGAGAGAATCACTTCCTGAAAACTGTCCTCTGACCTCCACATGTGTGTGGTGCCATTCATATGTACCTCCACACCAATGTACACACAGATTTAAAAAAAAAAAAAACAAAACACCATTTGATAATTTCAAACAGGTTGATAGCCCTCTACCTTAGAGGCTAGCTTGGGAGGGTTAAAGATTAGGGCTTGGTTTCTTTTCTTTTCTAATTTTTTTTAAATATTAGTTACATTTTGTTAACTTTGTATCCCAGCTGTAGCCCGCTTCCTCATTCCCTCCCAATCCCATCCTCCCTCCCTCATTTCCTCCATGTCCCTTTCCAAGTTCACTGATAGGGGAGGGCCTCCTCCCCTTCCATATGACTCTAGCTTATCAGGTCTCTTCAGGACTGGCTGCAATGTCCTCCTCTATGGCCTAGCAAGGCTGCTCCTCCCTTGGTGGGGGTGGGTGTCAAAGAGCCAGCCATTGAGTTCATGTCAGAAATAGTCCCTGTTCCCTTACTAGGGAAACCCACTTGGATACTGAGCTACCATGGGCTACAACTGAGCAGGGGTTCTAGGTAGTATCCATACATGGTCCTTGGTTGGATATACAGTCTCATCAGGGTTTGGTTTCCTGGTCTCAAAATATTCCCAGCCTCCTGGCCCCCTCACTCACTCCTTTCCCTTGATCCTACTCAGCTTCACCCAGCTCTACCGCTGGCATACTTGGTGTAATGACTGAACTTGATTGTCAACTTGACATTATGCAGAACTGCCTAGAATACAAACCTCTGGGCATACCTATCAGGGATTACCAGTGGCAGATGAGCCTCTGGGCATGTCTGTGACAGATTGTCTAGATTGTGTTATTTGAGGTGGAAAAACTCCCTCTAACCATGGACTGCACCATTCCAGGGGCATGGATACCTGACTGCATTAAAAGGAGGAGAAAGCTAGCAGAGCGCCAGCATTTATCGTTCTGCTTCCTAATGGCAGATACAATGTGACCTCTTCTTCCTACCTCTGTACCTTCCAAGCATGATGGAACATACTTATAAACCCTTTCTCCCTTAACTTTTTTGAGGCATTTTATTACAGCAATGAGACAAGTAAGCAAAACACTTACAGGCTCTACCTTTCTGGGCTTTATTTCAAATGATGAGCTTCCTTGGATCCACCTGTCTAGAAAGCTGAAGAACAGATGACTTCAGGTAGAGGGGCCCTGGAGAGTGGGAGAATGGGGTTCACTCTGCCCCTGTCTCTGTGCCCACCTGGATGTGCTGAAGAATCCTGTGGGCACACCAGTCCCCTAGTTCTGCATACTTTCTGGTCAGCTCCTCGTTGTCCTCTCCAAGCTGCTCCACCAGGTTGAGCAGCATCATGGGCACCGCCATGGACTCTGCGTCCGGGGCCCCTGAGAGCTCAGGCCGGCCCAGCCCAGCTGGGTCCTCCCGCACCCAGTGGACGATCTGATCCATCATCTCCACAGCTTCACTCTGTGGGGAGACCAGGCAGAGGCTACATGCCCTGCCCAAGACCCCCCAACCACTCCGGAAGGATGCAGGACTTAACCGTCAGTGTCCCTTTGTGCATTCCAAGGACACCTGCTTTCCATATTGCTATACAAGTACAGCCTTACAGCCAAGCACTAGGGGTCAGGCACATCTACTCTATGCTGCCTGGGGGTGGCTCTTGTGCAGGCCTCTTGTAACCAGTCTGGTTATGATTTGGTAAGACAAAGGGCCCTGGAAGAAGTAAGGATACCCTTCCTAGTTTGGTGCACGACAGTGATGGTAGTATGAAAGGTGGGGCTGAGATGAAGCACACTTCTGGGTGGGGGATAGTCTATACTCAGGATGACAATATAGTACGGTAGGAGGCACTGTGAGGAGCCTGTAGACTGTGGACCTAGAAGCAGGAACTCAGGATTTGGCAGACTTCGCATAACACAGAAAGAACTTAGACTTTTGGGTGAAATTGGCATGGGTGGGAAAGAGGACAAGGATTGACAGAGAAGTAGAAGAGCTCCCATACATGATATAGCTAAGCCTGGTGCCTGCCTTTGGAAATGCTGGCGTGATGATGACCATCTCCTTGGCCTACTGATATCTAGTTGGGGAATAAGACTTCCACATCTGACAACTGATTTCACCTTTGTTTAGACAGAGTAGTCTTACCTGGAACAGGCAGAGGCAAAAGCAGGAATGTCAGTGAAGCTAACTAAGTTGACAGAAGTAGCAACAGGGCAGGCAGGGGTGGGTCTGAAGCTACTTTAGGTGAAGTGTAAATTATGCCCTTAAAGTATATAAATATCAAAAGCTTAAGTGAACACTTGTTTTGTGATATTTTGTCTACACACACCTCCATCTCTCTTGCAGGGACCTTGCCATTTGCTTTTTATGTATGGGGTCAAGCATAGAGCAGGTAACCAATAAATGTATATTAAATTCAAGTTAAGAAAAAGATGAGAAGTGAGAAAGTAGGAGGCTATTTCTGGTACATATTGCCTGAAAAGTCTGGAGTCATATTATTGTGTGATTAGCACTTTTTCAGACAGGGTTTGTTCTAGAACTCAGGCTGGCCTAAACTTTAGATCCTTCTACCCCTACCTCTTGAGTGATGAAATTACATGTGTGCACCACAACTGGCTCTCTGTTGTTACCCTTTAAGGAAATGCATTTTCAGTGTATGCTTGGGAGGGTGGGGTAGGTAGACAGAGCCACAGATTCAGAGTCCTCAGGCAAATGGGCCAAGAGACATTGAAGAAGGGAAGCTAAAAATGTAGTAAGCACCAAAGAGAAGCTACCCTGTCTATGAGCCAATTGTTTTTTCTTGGCGGGCCTCCAGCTCCAAGTGGGCCAAGGCAGGCAGTGTGATAGGAACTTGGGGTAGAAGATAGCAGTATCTACACAAGCCTATGAAATAGCAAGCAGAAACTGCTGAGGAGGATTCACAAATCTCCAAGATATTTACATATCTGAATGTTCCACTAAAGAGAGAGCCAAAAAGCACATCTTTGTTTCATCTAGTTTTTAGCTTTCTGTTTTGCTCTGCAGAAGCTGGTGATGGAGAAGCTACCAGGCTCTGCAAGGCAGGGTCACTAGGAGAAAGAGAGGGGAGTTCTAGGCTGTGCCCTTCTTCCTCTGCCCAGGGCTAGTTTATCCAAATGATCTGTGGCTTTGTCTCAGGCCAACAAAAGCTTGCTAAAACAATGCTTGTGCATACTTCAGGAAAAAAAATAGATGGAATTGTTAGCAAATGATAGGTTTATTCCTCACAACTGACTTGCAAGCAGAAATAGCTTAGCTGAGTTTGGGTCAGGGGGGACTGGGAAGCAGGTGCTTGTCAGGTAAATTTTATGCTACTCCCACCCAAATCTTTAAGAGTCAATGGCTATGCTGATGGCATCCTAGAGGAAAGATGAGTAGGTATGCTTGGCTCCTTGCCAGAATCCAGGAAAACAACTCCTTAGGGAGGCAAGCTTCTTTCTAAACTGTTGCTTTCCACTGGGTCTCCCACCCCGGAGCTTGTCTTCAGTTGGCTTCACATCTGAAACATGTGTATTTGAAGGAGTCAGGGCACCTAGGGAGCTGGTCTCATTTCTGGGGTGCTATTCACCAGAAAGAGGGCTAACCAATGGCTACAAAAGGATTGACCTCCCTCTCATGTCCTTTCTCATCCTTGAGGAGTGGACATGCTTTCAAGTACCTCGTTCTCAGGCTCTAATTGAGAGCAGGTCAAAATCTGGATTGACTTTGACTTTCATCTCAGACTCAGCAGGGAAGCCTGGACCGACATGGAGAAAATGCTGTTTCTGTCAAGACCCAACTCTTGGCTTCAGGCAAACACTTCTCTCCCTGCCATGGTGCTGCCTAATCCTCTCCAGGTATCCAGTAAGTGCAAAGATGATCAGTCCCAGCAGAAATCAAGCTGGCAGCTGAGCTGGGTACTAGGAAGGTGATTCTCTATGTGGAACTACCCCATGGTGAAGACAATGTGAAGCACTTATAAATGTAGCATGGACAAAATGAGTCAAGGAAGAGCTATGCCATTTAACATATATTTATTGAAATCTACTAGGTGCAAGGCACTATGCTAGATTTGGTAGGGGATTGGACATGAAGGGCCACCCTGTCTTCTAAGAGCTCACAATCTAATAGTTTTGGGGAAGCTGAGAAAAGGGGAGGAAAAGGCAAGTACACAAACAACTCTAGTGCAAGGGTGATTATAGTGAGTGCCATAAAACAGACAGGAGACTCTGACTGGGGAAGAACAAGAACGCCCAAAACTTTATACAAACTGGGGCAGGACAAAACTACTATTCTCAGAAATATGCAAGTAGCACTGAGGATCAAATTCTACGATATCATTTCTATTTTTGAAAGTAAGTACCAAAACCAATGTAATGTGAACTACAGAATGCAAGTACACCAGGAATAGAGGTGTCACCAACCTCCTAATCTAGTGGGTCTGCTGGAAATAGTAATACACTTCTAAAATAGAGTAGAGTGAACTACAATGAGCTCATCTTATGAGTCAAATGCTGTTCAAAACAGGAACTACAGTCATATAGAAGATCATGGGTTAAACCCAGAGACTAAAAGGCATAGGTTTCCACCCACCTCAGTGGATGGAGTACAGTACCACATTTAGGCAGGCGTTCATGTCAATCAACTGGAATTGAAGCCAGGAATGCTGGGTGGATAGAATGTGAGGGAAGCCAGCAATGTGAGCCTTCTTAGGAAGCAGCCCAATTGTCAAAGGCAATTGGCTCTTGACAAATTTAAAAAGCACAGACCCACTCAAGCTAGCTCAAGGCAGTGGGGAGGAAGTCTATGCTGGGGAAGCACACAGACTGATGAAGGCAGCTGCCAGCCATCCAGGGACATACTGCCAAGTCTCCATTAGGAGGGGATCCAAGTAGCTCTAGACAGGCCAGCAAGAACACGTAGACCTCCACTCTGGTTCTATTTACAGAGGCAACTTCTTGAAATATCTTGTGCCTCCCTCAATGCCTCCAATACCAACCAGAAGCTTCAGTTTCTTCTTTTGCATTTCATAGTCCTAAAAGGCCAAGTCCATCTTTCCTAATCAGCTGGTTGCTGCCTTTGGGTCAGGTGTATGGGTTAGTTTAATTAATGTGGTCCAGAAGTAGGGTGGCAAGTCACATGGGACACAACAGGGCCACAGCCCAGGACTGTAGGCAGGGCAGGTGTCATGCCACTTCAAGCTCAAAATCAAGCACACAGAATGCAACTTCATGGGAGAAAGATGCCCACACTGTGATCTGGTGGGAATTATTCTTTAAATTCAAGAGTAGGTATGATACAATGAATTGATATAGTTAACCATAATAAGCAGCAAATTGGTAAACATTTGCTTTTTAAAAATTTTCAGCAAGTATTCAGACACTAATAAAAGCCACAGAGGATTTCTTTCCTAATATAGTAAAGAGATGGATCTCTATAGAGAGTTAGAATTCTATGTAATCTGGCTAGTCTCTATTCCCTTGCAAGAAGAGTATATGTGGTTAGAAAGAAAAGAACAATGAGGTAGATACACGAATGCACACACTGCAAGAAGCTTGTTCATGTTTGCATTGGACATAGCAGTACACCTAAAGGATCCAAGGAAATCCACCCCCGCATTACCCAAGGCAAGGAATGCAACTATGGGCCACATATTAAAGCCATACACTGACTGTGTTTGGACAGAGTGGCGATTTCACCACTAAATACCATTTAAAAGCTGATCCAACAACAGTCATGGAAAAGACAGTGATTTTTAGTGTTAACCCTAAAAAAAGGACTTGTTCAAGAGAAAAAAAAATTACAGAACCCAAACTAGAAAAACGTAAGGGGGCAGGATGGAATGTGAAGAAATGCCATGCCCCAGCTGGACAGTGACCACTTTGCTACCTTCCGAGTTAGTGTTATTCTAGATATTCAATAGTATTTTTTTTGTCAACCATAATAAATGATGGATGAGCAAGAAATGGCATCTCTTCAAGGTAAAGGTACCAGATTTTCTTCCTTGTAGACGTCAACATTCCTTACTCAATGACAGCTATATAAAATATGTCCTAACAACTCGCAATGAGAAAATTAATTATAAAGATGTGGGCTCACATCAGTTCACAAGAAACCACCAGAACTGAGCCCACAGAACGATAGGAGTTGCTGTGTAGCAACTGTTGTTTGCTTCTCTCCAGCATGGAGAACGCCTACAGGGCCACTTTGGTGTCCTGGGGCAGGGGACATTAGAGAGGCCTTAAGACCATGATCATACATGTCATTGTCAGTCAGACATTGCTTTCCAGGATGGGGCTGGAAGCCATTTTAGGCTATGTGCCACAGAGAGCCCAACCTCCCTCACAAGGTGCCATAAGGGCACATTTTCTGATCCTCCAACATCCCTCAGGGCACAACTAGAAACCCAGGCAACAGCCATGGTGTGGCCACATTCCTCACCTGCTGTTTTTTCTGAAGCAACAGCCCTACTGCAGGGTGATCAGTTTCAATTTCTGTGCCACACGGACTGTCGAGTGGCTTCTTGCCTTCTGATCTTGCTTTATTGCTCCCTTGGATATGGTTACTCCAAGCCCTGGACCAGACCTGGTGCATTCAGTTTCTGTGGCATGGCATGCAGGTTACTGGAGGAATACAGCTCCATTTCTCTCCAGGCCTATGCTGTCATCCCTCTTAGATGTGGCTGTAGGTAGTGATGCCAGAACACAGGCAAATTTCTCATTCTAGTTGCCCAAAGCATAAGCCACAAAACTTATTTCTCTCTCATTCCAGAGTCACTTGCTGGGAGGAGAATGGAGGTCACACATCGCCAGTCAGGTGAATCTTCTGTGTCTGAGAGGTTTCTTAGGTGGAGCTGCTGTTCAGTCACTCAGTTAAAAATAGTCAAGGTTCCTGATAGCTTGAAGGGTGGCTGGCTGTTGCCAGATCACATTTGGACCATTCTGTTGGTCTAGGTGAGGCTGAGCCCTGTTGCTGGTGGGTGGGGCTCTACTGAGCAGTCATAGAGTGCTCTGAGCAATATGTGACAGACATGTCTCTAGAGCGCCCCAGTGACCAGTTTGTATAGTCAAGTGTTGCCCATAGAGATTTACAGAGTCTGTATCTTAGATGAGGTTTGGGCCTGCCTTTCTGGCCCACTCCCAATCCAACCTGCCCATCTTGTATGTTTGCTTTCTTGGCAGGCAGGGGATTTAAGTTTTCTTTTGTGAGTAAATCCTCAAAGAAAATGTCATCATATTTAAGTACTGAAGCAATGAAAGTCACAAGTTAACAGAGAAAAAAAGAATTCAAGGATATGTAAAAACCTAAAGCCTGCACAACAAAATCTAATAAAAGTATTAAAAAACAAAGCAATAAAAATTGGAAAATAATAGCAAATTGATATAGAAATAACTACTAAATAAAGTCAATATAGCCGAAGATAACTTGATAACTAGTCAAAGGAGATGAACAAATAATTTGCATGCAAGAAAAGAGAAGAAATACTATTGAAGTCATTACATAAAAGATGAGACTAAGCAGTCAGGAGGCCTGATGGGGCCATCCCTGTTTCCGGTACTAATGAGCTGTGGGATGCCAACAAGTGGCCTTCACTGAGTATACAAATCTCCTTGCCAGGCAGTGTTCTTGCAGGCGAGGCACACTCCTTACAACAACCTTAGGAGGTCGGGATTGTGACTCCTCCCCGCTTCAAAGCTGCAAACGGAGGGCTGGAGAACTACCATTTATGTCTGATATCAGATAAGGATATTACAAGAAGGTAAAGTTGTCACTTAACCACCTTTAGGTCCTGAAGATGTCCCTCTCATTTGGGGATGTTCTCTCACTTTTTTTTTTTTTTTTTTAACAAAATGATACTGTGTGAGGACAAACCCCAACTGATGTTTGCTTTAGGTGCTCACAGGGGTCACTGGATTGAACTGGCTTAACAAAATGAGAGCCAAACCATGTTTATCTCTAGCCCAGAAGTTTGACTAGGAGTATGACCTGGAAATGATGTTTGAAAAGGGGGAAAAAAAAAAGCCTTTTTAAAGGCGATTTGAAAAAGCACCACTTTCAGTGGTTTTGTTGTAGGTACAGTACTATATAAAATAGACACAGAAAGTAATGGTTCTAATGTTATATTACTATGTTCTTATGGCTTTGGAGGAAACTTCTGGTGAGAGCCTTATGCAGGGATTGTCACAGTGCTACCATAGCTCAGATAGAGGTGACTGATGTTGGTGAGGTAAAAAAATGCACATTGAGAGTTAGAAACAAATGGAGTATGGTGGAAAAGTAGTATTCTCTAAATTAATATATTATTTCACATAATGTAATTTATATGTATGTATTACTAAATTAATAAATTAAATATTATGGCATTTGAGCATTCTATTTACATCCCTAAAATTTTATAAATTCAAGTAGGCCAAAACCTTAGGGCAATTTTTCCTTAAAGAAAGGTATCATCATATTGATGCCATTGAACAGGGCTATATTTCCCTTAGAGGTGGAGCTTGGAAAGGACCTCCCAGCTCCCTACTAGACCCCATATGCAGATTTCTCTTCTCATTTTGGATATGAGGATTGAAATACCTTGACAGTACTTTCTGCCAGGAAAAGTAGCCAAGCTATGTTCAAATGGTAAAAGTTACCCTCAATAGGTGTAATGGGAAACATTGACGTTTATAAATTGCTGGTGGCAGTACAATCATTTCAACCTCTCACACAATAAAATAGATAAGCACTGCAAAACTGTTTATCTCCTTTGACTGGGTCATGGACTCTGCGGACCCCTGCTCTGGGTCCCAGGGCAGTGTTTACTCCTGATGGGAGGGCTGGTGTTTTAGCAGCGCTGTGCGCCTCTTGAACACGCGGCCACACTCACTGCACTCACAGCGCCTGGCCCCACTGTGGATCCTACGGTGGCGGCTCAGACCTGAGCTCCTCCGGAAGGCCTTGCCACACTTTTCGCACTCATAGGGCTTCAGTCCACTGTGGATGCGCCGATGCTTGATGAGGTCAGAAGGCCCCCGGAAAGCCTTGCTGCACTCACCACACGCATAAGGCCGCTCACCACTGTGGATGCGTGCATGCTCCAGCAGGCTAGAGCTCTGGCGGAAGGCCTTGCCACACTGGCCACACTCATAGGGCTTCTCACCAGTGTGGATCCTCCGGTGCTTGGTGAGCTCTGAGCTCCTCCGGAACATCTTGCCGCAATGAGGACAGCCAAAGGGTTTGGCCCCGCTGTGGATGCGCTGGTGTTCTGCCAGGCCGTTGACAGCACGGAAGGACTTGCCGCAGTCATCACAGTCGAAGGGCAGGTGGCCCATGTGCATCCGCTGGTGCTTGAGAAGTTCTTGGCGGTCCAGGAAATCCCTGCTGCACGCCTTGCACGCAAAGGGCTTTTCCGAAGTGTGAAGCTTCTGATGTCGAAAGAGGTGGGTGTTGGCTTTGAAGGACTGCCCACACTCCTCACAATCAAAGGGCTTCTCTCTGCTGTGCACCCTCAGGTGCTGACTAAGGCCTGCATTCTTCTTAAACCTTTTCCCGCACTCCTCACACTCAAAGGGCTTCGCCTCCCTCTCCATTTGCTCCCTCTTTTCCAAGGCATCTTCCAGAGCCCAACTGGGACCAGGCAGAGACTGAGTGGCCACAGCTGCATGGCTCTTCCTGTGCTCATTAAATTCTGACACCCCCCTGAAGACCTTCCTGCAATCGCCACACTCCCAGCCCTTTTCCTCACTGTGAACCCTTTGGTGCTGAACAAGGAGCACTTTAAGGCGGAAGGTGTCCCCACACTCTTTACATGCAAAATGGTGTTCTATGGGCAGATTTTGTGGGCTCCCTCCCCTTCCCCCAGAGTCCCCATTCTGTTTGACCTCAGCGTTGGGGTCATTGGCCCTCGGGGAGCTTGTAGACACCATCTCTTGCAGCTGGGCTTCTTCACCCATCTTCTGGTAGGAAGTCACAGAGGTGCTTTCTACAATGATAAATGAGACACAACAGTCTACAGAGGGCCCAGGAGAAAGGATGCTCTCCATTGTCAATAATCTCCTCTACCTAAACTGCTGAGAACCAGGAAGCCATCAGAAGTAAGCACCAGAGGGAAGGGTAGAAGTTCCTGATAGTGGACATTGTTTATAAAAGGACCTGTGAAGAGAGCTTTGCTTTTTGCAAAGGGACAGTCACACCCTAGCCCCAGAGCTTCAGCTTGGCTCCCAGTCTCTAATCCTAGACCCCACAAGCTTAGCTAGTCTTTGTGAATGTAACTTCAACTCTAAGAGCTGAGTAGCTTCCTCCAGCTCAAATCAGAGCCTGCCCCCAAATTTCCTCATGCTTCTTCATGTTTCCTTTATGCTCACCAGGATGCTTAGTGTGATCTGTGCTGAGGGATGGAGCTGATACCAACAGAACTTGTCCTTGTGACAGCTGAGAGACCAAAACAGGATTCACAACAGGAACTCCTGTTAATGAAAGAAGGCAGCTACTGATGATATCAGTATGGAGGGATGGGAGTGGGGGAGCTATCAAAGGAGACCCCATCCAAATCCCTTGTGCCGTCTATGACCTTGTTATATAAGTCTTATATACAATTCAAACGTACTTTTCAAGAGTTAGATCCTTCTGGGGAGTGTAGAAAGACAGACTCTGGACCCCCTTTGCAGAGGTTCCAGGAACACATCTTACCTAAGCATCTTAGCCAGATAAACTTACCTCACTGTCTGCTCCCTACTACCCAAGTTCTTCCCAGACCTCTACAACTCTAAATCAAACCCTCAACAGTTCCTTCTTCTAAATATTCCCCACCCCATGCAAACACCTAACGGATAGATAGCTCACAACAATGAGCCCCAATCAACTGGCCACATGATTGGTATAATCTGTATGTGTGTTTGTGTGTGTGTGTATGTGTGTGGCGTATGTGCATGCATGAGTGTGCATATATAATGCACTATATTATATATGGTATATATACATGTATATACACAATGTATTACACATATATTGTGTATGTATTTGTAAAATATATTGTCTCAGTCTTATGCTATGCTCAGCATAGCATCTGTTCTGATCAATTTCATGTCTGACATATTCTTTATCTGAAGACAATATATTAAATTTCAAAAGTATTCTATGGGTTTGCTCTAATTTCTATTTTTACATTTATTTCTTTATTGTGTATGTAACTGTGTGGGCATGTTCATGCCATGGTGTGCTTGTAGAAGTCTGAGGACAACTTGCAGAAATTGATTGCTTCCTCCTACCTTATGGGTTCCTGGGGTTGGACTTGGTCAGCAGGTGCTGTGACAAGCACCTTTACATGCTCAGCCATCTAATCAACTACTGTTCTAATTTCTTTCAAGTGAAAAACTTGAATGGAGATCTTTCCATGTAATGAGGAGTTTGCAGAGCTGTTGCTGAGTATTCTCAATACAGAAGGGGAAAGCTAGATTGTATGGGGGTGACCATATATATTCTTAACTCCACTTTCAGTAGACAGTGAGTCTGAAGAAATTCTGGGGGTATCCTTACCAACAGAGGTCACAGCCCTGAAATATGTCAGCGCCTGCTGCTCCAGGTTCAGACTCAAATTCAGCCACTCCTGTTCTATGACGTGTCACGGTACAGTATCAAATGACACCAAATCCTGAAAGAAATCACACTGATAATCAGTCTTTTTACCTACTATGTAATGAGGTAGGGTGGTACCAGTGATGTCAGAAGTAAGAGGTCAGGGTCTGAAGTATTCACCTCTCTATGTATGTTCCTAATGTGGATATCTAACCACCATCCCAAGAAGTCCTAGAAAGAAAACATGATCACGTACAAAGAGACCCGGGCTGTCTGGGACTCCCACTGTCTTCCCAAAGGACCAAAATTCAGCTCTCTTCTGTCTACAGTGGGAATCATAAACACACTGGGCATTCATTCCTGATCATCCTGAGAAAAAGAAGCAGAGGACAGGTTCACACCCTGCTGTACGTCCTGCTGGTTGAGAGGCAGAGGCTGAGGTCAATATCAAGGAGCAGTGACAAAATCTCCAGCAAGGCAAGAGGGAAGCACAGCTCACTTGGGCCTCCAGCATCTTAAGAGGGACTGCCAGGACTTGGTTTCCTGGGACACTGTCTAAGGAAAGGCAAGACCCTAGGGAGCAGGTGGAGCTAAGGAAAGTGAAAAAAAGCTGTGAGTGACAACAGCCTTGTTTTTTGGTACCCTGGAATGACATTAGTGATTTCCTATTCCTTTCTTTTCAATTTTACAGTCTTGGCTCCAAGGCTGGCTCAGTGACAAGGCGGAACATGAATATGCCTGAGAAAACATATTTGAAACAGTAAAAAAGTAGGCTAGAAAAGAATTAATATAGAGGTAGACCAGAAAGAGGGAAGATAAGACAAACATATGCTAGCCCAGGTAGAGTCAGAGACAGCTACAGAGAGCTACTGGCAGGAAGGCTAGCTGTTAGAGACTTGCTGGGTATAGAGTTCTATGAACTTGATACTCATACTACAGAGAGAGGAAGCACACTAAAGAGAGTAGCAGAAGAACTGATGCAGAGATGGAGGACCTTTTTAATGGACACTTAAAACTCATCGGGACACTGAAAGGAGGAGAGGTGATAAAGAACAAAAACAACCTGGACTTCTTCACCAGCAGTGGGGTCTTTAAAAGCACACCCTAGATATTTTGGTTCTGTTGTTCTCCTTGTGGAGCTTCTGTTTCCTAAGATTCCCGGCACTCTCTCCAAAGTTTGGTTATGAGTCTCAGCATCTGCTTTGATACACTGCTGGGTAGAGTCTTTCAGAGGCCCTCTGTGGTAGGCTCCTGTCCTGTTCCCTGTTTTCTCCTTCTTCCAATGTCCATCCTGTTTTTCTTTCTGAGTCAAGATTGATCATCTTACCTAGGGTCCTCCTTCTTGCTTAGCTTCTTTAGGTGTACAGATTTTAGAATGATTATCCTATATTATATGTCTAATACCCACTTACAAGTGGATATCTGGGCATAGGGGTATTTTCTGAGACTGATACTCCAACCAAGGACTATTCATGGATATAACCTAGAATAGAACCCCTGCTCAGATGTAGCCCATGGCAGCTCAGTATCCAAGTGGATTCCTTAGTAATGGAAACAAGGACTGTCTCTGACATGAACTCAGTGGCTAGCTCTTTGACCACCTCCCCTTAAGGGGGGAGCAGCCTTGCCAGGACACAGAAGAAGACAATGCAGCCAGTCCTGATAAGACCTGATAAGTTAGAGTCAGATGGAAGGGGAGGAGGACCTCCCCTACCAGTGGACTTCGGGAGAGGCATGGGAGGAGATGAGGGAGGGAGGGCGGGAGGGAATGAGAGAGGGGGCTACAGCTGAGATACAAAGTGAATAAACTGTAATTAATATAAAAAATAGAATAAATAAAAATTTAAAAAGCATACCCTAGTATAACAAGTCATTGGGTGAAAACCATGAAGAACCCTCTCTTATATTACTCAACAAAATGGAAGGTTGGAAAGCCAGCAGGAAAAAAAAAAATGCTTCAAAGAAAAGATCTTCAAACATTACATTGATAAAGAAAAGATAAGAAATGTGTGTGTGTGTGTGTGTGTGTGTGTGTGTGTGTGTGTTACCTTTTTCTCCATATTGCAAAGTCAGTGAGCTACTGCAAGATCTTACCACAGATGTCTATATATTACAGGTCTCCCACTTTAGTAAAATCAAAGAAACTGCCACATAGTTCATGTTCTTTTGTCAACTCAATTCAACTCATAAATAAGTGAAAAAGAAGCATTTTAGCACTAGCTCAAGGACTACAGAAACCCAGGTACTCCAGAAAAACTTAAACATGCTATCCTAGAAGGGGTGAGTGGAAATTCCCATGTATGGCCATGATGGAGTAACAAGGAAAAGATCTAACATCATTCACAAACAAGTTGTAAACCCGTGTTCAATAATAGTTTTTAATACTAGGACAGTAAAACACAGGACCAAGATTCCCAGAAAAACAAATGAGGTGAGTCCTGTTATTGATTTAGTGCTCTGCCTGGAGACAATGTGCACATTAAAGGTATAGCAGGATGAAACCAAAAGAACAGAGCTTAGCAACCTCACCAGAAGCTTCTCAGGCTAGCATTCAAGGTGGTAGCAGCAAATGAAGGTTGCAGAGCAGATTTCAGAAAGCACTGTGCTATGTAGGAAAAAGAAATAAAAAAGATATGTGTAATGCTTTCCTTGAATCTTTTCTGACTACAGGTATTGAATGAAACTCCCAAGGACTGTAAGATGAACACTTCCCAGGACACATAAAGGTAGGGAGGTGTTCAAAGTCTGATTAACTCATATAGAGTTCTTATGACCCCTCCCCCAAGACATTCAGAAGCCAATACAGAAGGAACATTCCTCCATAGTATATCCTTACAGCCAAACTACAAAAGAGCCAAAGGCTCCAAAGACAATCTAACTGACCTACAAATAATTACTCATACCCAAAGTCTGTACACTCAAGGAAAAATCATTATAAGATCTAATTTCCAAAAAAAAAAAAATAATTATTGCACTGCCAAGAAACACAAAAATGTGACTTTGAACAAAGAGAATAAGCAGTCAATAGAAGAATCCAGAAATGAGTACTAGAACTATTAGCTAAGGAAAAAAAAGATCATTTAACTATGCCTCAGTACTGAAAGAAAAACAGAGACACCAGGGGAAATATAGGATATAAAAAGAACCAAGTAAATTTTTTACATATTAAATATATATATAAATAAATTTAAAAATTTATTTTTTAATTTATAAATAAAAATAAATAACTTCACTGGGTGTGATTAGATATGACAAAGATAGTTGAAACCATGAAGATCTAGACAATTAAGTATTATAATAAGAGACTGTCAACCAAGAATTCTATAGTCAGAAAAAAAATCCATTAAAAATGAAGGCAATCTGCCAGTAGCAGCTCTGTACCCATAAAATAGACCAAAGGAAATGAAATCAGACTTAGAGCTACACAAAGGCATAAAGAACACCAGGAATGTAAGGGAAGACATAAGACTTCCACCTTCTGTATTTCAAAATCTTTAAAATTTAGCTGACCATTTCAAGAAAAAGCAGTTGCTAAACATGAGCATGTGTTTTTTTTTTTTTTTTTTTACCAAGTTACCAAGACTCTGCTGAGCGCTAATATTCCAAAAGAGGAAAAGTAAGGGAAAAAGAAAAGATGGGACCAAATAGAAATAAATAGCAGGATGGCAAATGTAAACTCCATCACATAGATAGTTAAATTAAATATAAATGGACTAAACATTTCAATCAGAAGGTAGAGATTGTTAGATTGTATTAAAAAGGAAAACTATGTACTTTCTAAAACAGTGCTAATGATGCAGACATATTAAAAGTAAAAGCAAATAAGAGTACAGTGTAACCAATAGGAAGAGTTTAGTATAAATATACTGAGAAACAAATCTATGTGGAAAGAGAGCAAATGTCCAATATGCATCAGAGTTCTGAAGTTTCTAGTGAAAGGTTCTAGACCTCAAAGCAAGAAGAAAACTTGAAGGTTTCAATATACAAATCAACAGGTGCCCAGAATGAGGATAACATTTCAGCAGATTACAAAAATGCAAATTCTTCACAGAAGAAACAAAAGGATAAAATTTGATTGAAAACCCGAAGAGGAGAAAACAAATACACATATAGTCACATTTTCATAAAAAGAAGGAAAAAAAAATGAGTGACCAGCAGTCAAAACAAGCATACTGATTCAACATTTGTATAGCTATACAGGGAGAGAGACAAGATCTGGAAAGATTCATTTTCAGTTTCTTTAATGTGTGGATTTTTACCCACCAAGCTGAATTTCATCAGTATCAGAAAAGACCAATTTCAGACATCCTTTGATAGGGAAACCTGGAAAAAGACAGATGCTTAGCATGCCAGAGAACAGGGCTGAGATGGAGGAAACAGCAGGAAAAAGGCTCTTTTTGAAAATGTATTCATTTAATTTTATTAATTACAATTTATTCAATTTGTATCCCAGTTGTAGCTCCCCTCAACCCCTCCCAATCCCCCCTTCCTCCCTCTTTTCCTCCCATGCCCCTCCTCCAGTCAACTGATAGAGGTGGTCTTCCTCCCCTTCCATCTGACCCTAGCCTTTCTAGTCTCATCAGAGATTTCACCTGACACCCATCAGAATGGCTAAGATCAAAAACTCAAGTGACAACACATGCTGGAGAGGTTCTGGAGAAAGCAGAACCCTCCTCCGTTGCTGGTGGGAATGTAAAAGTGTACATTCACTTTGGAAATCAATCTGGTGCTTTCTTAGAAAATTAGGAATGGTGCTACCTCAAGATCCAGCTATACCACTCCTAGGCATATATCCAAAATATGCTCAAGTATACAACAAGGATATTTGCTCAACCATGTTTGTAGCAGCTTTATTCATAATAGCCAGAATCTGGAAACAACCAAGATGTTCCTCAATGGAGGAATAGATGCAAAAATTGTGGTACATTTACACAATGGAATACTATGCAGCAATTAAAAACAAGGAAATCATGAAATTTGCAGGTAAATAGTGGGAACTAGAAAAAAAAATCATCCTGAGTGAGGTATCCCAGAAGCAGAAAGACACACACGGTATATACTCACTTATAAGTGGATATTAGACATATAATATAGGATAAATATACTAAAATTTGTACACGTAAACAAGCTAAGCAAGAAGGAGGACCCTGGGTAAGATGCTCAATCCTCATTCAGAAAGGCAAATGGGACGAACATGGGAAGGGAGAGAAAACAGGGTACATGACAGGGGCTTACCACAGAGGGCCTCTGAAAGATTCTGCTTAGCAGGGCATTAAAGCGGATGTTGAGACTCATAGCCAGACTTTGGGCAGAGTGCAGGCAATTTTATGAAAGAAGGAGGAGATAGAAAGACTTGGAGGGGACAGGAGCTCCACAAGGAGAGCAACAGAAACAAAAAATCTGGGCACAGGGGTCTTTCCTGAGATTAATACTCCAACCAAGGACCATGTATGGAGATAACCTAGGACCCCTGCACAGATGTAGCTTGTGGCAGCTCAGTGTCCAAGTGGGTGCCCTAGTAATGGGAACAGCTGCTATCTCTGACATAAACTCAGTGGCTGGCTCTTTGATCACCTCCCCCTGAATGGGCAGCAGCCTTACCAGGCCACAGAGGAAGACAATGCAGCCATTCCTGAGGAGAAAGGCTCTTGAGGACACGTAAAAAGACCTGTATTTCTTGGATAGCCATATGTGAAAAACAAGCAAAAAGAAGGACCAATGTGAGATTATGGGCAGTCTATGAAAGGGGTGAGCAGAAAGTCTTAAGTACAGACTTCTTGGACCCCTTTCCTTAAGGTATCAGCAGAGGATCTAATGTGACCCCAAAGTTCTTGCAAGCCCTCCTACCCATTTTAGCTGACTGCCTAGCAAAAGCACTTCTCCAAATGTGTGAGGTCACCCCTAGTTATTCAGTGGACAAACCCTCTCTTTGTTCCACTGTGACCAAAGCAGGGTTTCTCTGGCTTAATGGATTCTTCCTGGTATGTGTTCAATGTCTAGTTTGATTTCGGCTTCCTATATTAACATAATGACCTGGTCATAAATTTATTACATGATTTTTTTTTTAAAATGCAATTCACTTCTATTTAATATTGGTGTTACCAAATAAAAGGGAGAGAGGTAAATCACATCATATATGCACTTCCAGTAATAAGCTTTAGCCTAGCACACAACTGCATATCCTACCACCCTTCCAAAATCCTTCACCACATCCGGACACAATGGCCTTCATGCAGATATTCAGATGCCAATGCCGTGACCCTCAAAGCTTGTGAATCTGCTAAGAATACCATCTCTTATCACAGGGGGTTCCTTCTAATAATTCAAGCCTTCATTCAAATGTCACTTCCTTAGAACCTCTTTATTCTCCAACCCTGGCAGTTTCCTCTAAACATTTTCACTAATGATAAATTGTCCTTTGAAGTTGCTTGTTTTTCTCAGGAAAAAAAAAATCTGATCCAATAGGACAGGGCCTTCTCTCCACTGGTTACCCCTAAATTCCTGGTCTACATAAGCAGATCCTGGCACCATGTAGGACAAGATGTATTGTGGAACTACAGAATCAATGTGAGCCAGAGTAGTGTGTTAAACGGAGCAAGCTTCTTTTTATAGAGCATGTGGAATGAATGTTTGGAGCTGTGTTTCCTGTCACATAATTTCACTATCACAACTAGAACTGGTTTTTATCACCACCATTTTCCAGAAAACAAAGAATGTACAACCCTATGTACCCAGGCCAGAGCCAGAAGATCAGCTGATAGTGACCACTGGACAGGCTTCATGGATATACATTGTTAGCTACCTTTAAATCAAACCATCAACATGCCATTGTAGAAACTCATTGCACACACACACACACACACACACACACACACACACACACAAAGATTATAAGCAAATTATCTACCTTTAGCAAATCCCACTGAAGTGTTTTCTCTTAATTGGCATGATTAACTGTTAAAGTCCTGGAACTACAATCCCAAAAGAATTGATAACTATCCTTCCTATATAGCAATAGGCATAGCCTTTCCTATACTAATTCATCCCAGGGATTTGGCTTGAGACCACTTTAGGTCCTAGTAGCTATGTGATGGCTACCCACAGTAACAGAGCACTTGAATACATAGAGATAATTTAGAAGGTACTCATTAAAACGAGAGGGAAAAAGTGAAGCCTGCCCAATTAGCTAAGTGTATCCTAAGTATAGGAAAATCATTTTAAAATGGTAACACACACACATTAAAAATAAAACTACCACTGATACTGAAGGCAACTGGATCACTTAGTGTCTGTGTTGCACAGCTAGTCCACTTTAGAATGGTGGAATTAATCTAGAAAAGAAGCTGGATGCTGTGATAACAGTGATAATCGCAGGTGTCCATTGCCTTCTGAAATGGATCTTTGGAGATAAGGTCTAAGCAATTCCATACAGGACATGAAAGTCATTGTAATACACCCAATGGGCACAGAGGGTAATGGTAACCTTGAACATAAGTCACTTTCATTCAGGACAGAAAAGCATACCCTGAACCCTAAACAATCTCCCATAGTATACTTGTACCTCTAACTAGGAAAGAAAGCTGAGAGAGCCACTGTAGAAAAACAAACCTCCAACTTTTAAGGCAAACAACACTTTCTTTCTATGGGAAACAAAGGCTAAGACTATGTGCACCCAGAACACAAAGGCTTTGTCAAGGTTAACTGCCAAATTTCATATTGGCTCTAGCCAAGTCCACGTATGCTGCACCTGTTTAATAAAAATCTGCTGTGAGAATACATGGGCAGCAATCATGTCAGTGTCAATTGCAAGGATGAGCAAGTGTGGATTCTAAAACACCAAAGCTCATTGTGGTGAGCAAATCTTCCTGCTTCAAGGCAATGTGTAAAAATTTTTTATAAAAGATATTGATGTATAGTCATTGATACTTTCACATAAGTGTTTACTGCAGTCCTATTTATAGATTCAGCCTAAGTATCCATCAACAGATAAGTAATATGGTATTCAGAAACAATAGTTTTATTCAGTCATTGCCTAAGTTTTTACTAAGCAACTTATTTGAATTTACTGTATGGGAGTATAAACAGTAAGGGAGCCAATATAATCATTTAATTTTTTGCCTCCCACAAAAAAAAAAAAAAAAAAAAGAGAAATTGAGAGTTGAATTCAACAGAGGCACAAAACAACCATTACCATAAAAACTGGTGGATACTTTTGTGCCTTTTGTACTTCCCTGGACAGATATTATCTTTCTGTGGCAGCAAGGCAGGAAGAGGCAGCAATGCCACTCAAGTAAGACCCACCTAGGCTGCCTCAAGTATTGAAACAAGAACCAGCAGTAGGAGTACCTTCATTACATGTGCTGGTTTAGGTTTTATCACCAACTTGACATAAACCTAGAATCACCTAAGAAGAGGGACCCTTAATCAAAATGTCCTGGGGCCATGTTTGGGAGAGATTTTCTTGGTTGATGGTTGACATTAGAGGGGATCATCCTTCAGCAGGAGGGCCTGAGCTACATAAAAATGTAGCTAAGCAGTGAATCAGAGTAAATTAGTAAGTAGTGCTCCTCAATGGTTCTTGCCCCTGGCTTTCCTCAGTGATGGATTATGACCTGGAAGTATAAGCCCAACAAGCTCTTTCCTCCACAGAACACAAAGCTTGTTCTGTACAATTCCCTTTAGGGCCAAGGCAAATGTACTTTAAGGTTACGAACACTTGAAAGAGATCTGATCCCAATCGGTGCCTTCAGCACCCTCTCACACACAGTGGTCTCCATATTTTCTTGCCAGGCATCTTCTTTCCCTGGTACTGTGTGTTTAAAATTGCCAGAATTGTTTCTGGGCAGGTAGTTCAGCAACAGTAACATATACAAGCTTCCAGAACCCAAATACTTCTTCACTATCTTTTACCCTACCCATGGGTCTTCCAGCAGCACAGCCTGCTTTACCATCAGCAGCCACATTATGCAAACACCTAGACTTACCTAAAAAAGACACATGGATGGCTCATCTCATTTTAGAACAGTGCCAAGAGATCAGTCCAGTAGTGAAGGTCTCACCTGTTGGGTTGAAATAACTTGGGTGAACAAAAGCAGGCTTATATGTGTACCTTCCAGAAACCCGTCCTTTTGGTGTTGAGTACTTAGGGTTAGGAAAAACTGTGTAACTAAACTGGTACTGCCAAGGTCTGGATGTGTCTCAGTGAGTCCTGGGGCTATAGGTACTCCTGGCCTTTATGTTCCCCAAAGAACCCCGCAGGCCAGGAGGTAGGCAGGAGGCCCATAGGCCCATCTTGTACTGTGAAACTTGGCTACTACTCAAAAACACAGAATCCTAAAAAGCTAAAAGAGATGATTGTCTTACGAGAAAAGTCTGTTACTCTTGGGATATTTGTGTCTGTGTCTATCTTTTTCTGTATGTGTGGGTGGGAAGGCATCTGTTTTCTCTCTCACTTTGCCTGAGCACCTGTCTCTGTTTAAGTTTTCCCTCTTTATTCCATCCTATAAAAAGCCAAAGGGTTGACCAGAAGGGAATTTTATAGTGTTTGTTATGTTTAATGGAGGAAAGATTTATGTCCCCATTTCTCCAAGAATACAGCACTGACATCTTTCTAAAAATCAAAATAAATTCTAAGTATAGAGCCATTGAGGTTACCCCGTCTGGATATTAAGAGTTTCCAAACTATGTGGCTGGTAGTAAGACTTCTGAGAAATCACACTACTTATATTTTTCTAAGGGGGTATATCATTAATAGAAAGCTAGAAAATCACTGTTCCATGGGATTCTAAATACAGATTCAGGACCATTTGGAGCAATGGACCAGGAGACTGTGTCAGACACTGTGAATCTCATTTCTATAACAATGTCTAGTGGGAGAGGGGGTAAGGCAATTGGTTCTACCTAGGAGAGGTACTATTCCACTGGTCCTATCTGAAATTTACTCCTAAAGGAAAATGTAGGGACTGAGGTTTAAAAGAAAATGTAGCACTAACCAAGGAGACTGGAGGAGTGATTGCCTCTAAGTCTAAGGCAGGCCAGAGGGTGTCAGCTGGCACAGGGTGGGCCCTCTGGGAAGAGGGCCAGGAATGAGGGGGAGGCGCTGAAAAGGACAATGGGCTTTGGGCAGCAGGCAAGTGGGAGTATGCTTGTGTGTAAAAAGACATGTAATTAATCACCCAAATGTAAACTGGAGGAACCAGCAAAGGAGTTTAGGAAAGGGAGCAATGGAGTGGTGACTAGAAAATGTGGTTCCCAGGAGGGCCACAGTAGAAGCTCTCCTCCTCCAGCAAGGATTCCCTTCTGCACTGCCAACTCTCTGCCCTAAGCAACATACCTGCTCCTATGCAACCACCCCTCAAATGGAAAGGCAGTTCTTCCCAGGCCAGAACCTTCCTCTGGGCCCTAGAGGTGCAACCCCTCCCCCACTCTGGGGAAAAGTCTCTCCAGCATTATGCCAAACCCACGGCCTCCAAGTGGCTAGAGGCTGTGTGTATGGGATCACCCCCAGCTCCTGACCAGTTCCCAATCCTTAGCATCCTCTAAAGAGTAGCACAGGCCTCAACAGATTCCCGCCTTTGACCACTACCCCCAGCCTTGCACGAGAAGGCCCCAGGGCCTTGCTGTGTCCACCCAATACCAGAGACCTGTCCCCTTTGGCTCCTGGCTTGCCCCAAGGCTGAGCAGCTCCCAACTCTGAGAAACTCCCCCTCCCCCGCATATTATCCCGCGGTCCATGTACTCACTCAGGCCCCCAGCACAGCCTCCCGCCACCCAGCACGCTCCCTCAGGCCGCACATCCTTGCTCCCGCGCGCGCGTGCGCGCGCGCGCGCATCTTTCAAGATCACTCGAGCTGCACATCCCTCCACACGCTCACCCGGCCCACGGTGACTCTGGGCCTTCGCAGAAGTGGAGCTGGCGTGGAACAAGCAGGCCCGGCGGGGCAGGAAGCGCCACGGAGCCGCGAGCGCCTGCCTGAGCCCTGGAGCCTGGAGGCGCGTTTCCAGAGCTGGGGCCAACGCCTGGGGTACTGAATCCGAAGCCCCGCCCCGGCCTTGGTCCCGCCCGGCCTGTCAGCTATGATTGGCTTGAAAGAGGGGTGGAACAGAAGGGGGCGTGTCTGGGGCGGGGTGAGAGGGGGAGATGGGATAGGTGAGACTGGGGGAGCAAAACTCATGGATCCTGGGTGATGGGTGTGGAATGAATGTAAAAATAAATCATGAATTGATTAGTGGTGGAAACAGTGAAGAAACTGACAAAGCTAGGACCTTCAGAATGATAGTAGGGCAGGAGGGCACTCAAAAAAAGTGTACATCGGTCAGAATCCCTCATGTGTGAGCCCTCGCTGTGCTAGACACCCAGAATACAACTGTGAACAAAACTAGACCCTCATGTCTATCCTAAGAACCACACATCAGGCACCTCAGAGCTCCTGTGAGAGTACTGTATGTGTATCAGGGGGGACCAATAAATAAACAGTAACCTGAATTTCAGAATAGCAGTTTATACCATGAATCCCCACGCAAGTGTCTTGGTTCAGAGGTGCTGCTGCAAGCAGTTGCCAGTTCACCATGACGTTTTTGGTCAACTTCACTGCTCTGCATTTGTATACGTACTTGTATTGCTATTGTATTTGCTTGTATTTATTTTACTGATGTACTTCAAAATAAGGTGCAGTTGCACTTTATTGCTTAAGTAATACACTTTATTACGAAGTGCTTCATCAAGTGCAGCATTAACTAGAGGTCAACTTTTTTATTGTCCTTCTATTTTTTTGAAGCCAAATTTGCATTCAGTGAAATGCACAAATCTATATGGAAAGTTTGGACAAATATCTTTCCTAAACCCCTCTCCAGACACAAACTATTATGAGAAGTCTGGAAATTTCTCATGCGTCCTATTCCAGCACATTTCCAGCACAATTCCATAGGGGAAGCCACTATTCTAAATTTTCTTACCATTGACAGCCTATTTGAGTCATTCCTATTGCAGGCGAATGGAATCAGATAGTATGTATTATTTTCTGCCATTTTGTGTCTGAATTCTTTCTTTTCCTCTGATATATTGGAGTTTTCTCTACATTTTTGAAATATGTTCCATTTCCTTTCATTGCTGAGTCATTTTTTTTTTTCATCGAATGGCTAGTTGATTCATTCAGTACTTATGATATAGGCTGTTTCCGGTGTAGGTTGCTTTTAGGAATATGAATCATTGTGTATGTTTTTGAGTGAACATATGCTTTCATTTTTCCTGAGTAAAAACCTGGGATCTCATACGGTAGTTGTATGTGTTATTAGCAACTTCCAGAATGCTTTTCAACATGGGTATGCAATTGAGACTCCTAACAGAATGTGTGAGGGTTCATTTTCCTTCTCATCCTAATCAACTGTTATTTTTATCCATTCAAGTGGGTGTAAAGTGATTTCTGTGATCATTTCCTTGATGACTAATTATATTAAATTGGTTTTATGTTTGAAGTGCTCATTTCTGTACCTTCTTTTATAATGTGCTTGCTCAAATCAGTTGCCCAACTCTACATAGTTGTCTTTTTCTTACGTGTTTTTGAAAATAAATCCGTATGTGTTGGAATTTAACATACAATAAGTTACATGTTTAAACTGTGGTAATTAAAATGTGATTCAAGCACCATATTTTGGTAAGGTTTCATAAACTTCATAACAAGTATGAAGTCTTCACCTAAACGAACTCAGTAGCATATCTATTACCCTCAAAGTTTCTTCAGCCCCTGCTAATCTATTTCTCCTCTTCCCCTATGGCCAGGTAGTCAGTGATTTGCTTAGTGTTGCCAAAGTTGTATGTATTTCCTAGAATTGTACATTGCTTCCTGTTTGGTGGCTTTCACTCAACAATTTGGTGATATTATTAGTCAGTTGTGCTTCTACAATAAAATAATTGAGGCTAAGTGCTATGATTTAAATGTGTACCTTCCAAGTCTAGGAATTGTCAATCGGATCATATTAAGAAATGAAAACTTCAAGAGATGCTACATGGGTCAAAGATGTTTGTTTGTTGTTAATTTTTCTTGCCATAATCTTCAGTAAAATATTGAGTAGAAGGTTGTAAGAGTAGACAACCATTTCTTGGTCCTGATTTTAGAAAGAAAGCACCCACTGTCAGATCTTAAGCGTAACATGACTTGTAGGTTTCTCACTGATAGCCATCATCAGGTTAAGAGGGCCGTCTTATTTCCTGGGAATTTAAAATAATTCTTTAAAAAATTCTGCAGTGGATTTTGAGTTTCTCAAATGCTTGTGTTGCAACTACTGTGTTAATTACCCAGTTTTTCCTTTGTTTGTTTATATGTTAACTTACATTAAGACTTGCATTTCCTTGAACAACTCTGGTCATGTATGCTATCTTTTAACATTTTTAAAGTCATATTGCTAAAATGTTTTTAGAGTGTTTTATGTATGTGTTCATAAACCATACTGATTTATAGTTTTCTTTTTTTCACTTTTTGGGACAGAGGCTCACTACCAAGATTAGCAAAAAAGAAAAAGAATAGTAAAGTAAATGCAAAATAAGTGCAAGGAAGGAGGTAGCAGAGACAAGAGCAGAAATCAATGAAATAGAAGAAGACAAACTAAGGAAAATGAGAAAATCATACATATATTCAAAACTAGCAAGATTTATAACCCTTGGAAGGTTTATTAAGGAAAAGGTGATATATTTAATCATTAGTATCAGGAATGAAAAAAATATTACCACAGATCATATAGGTGTTAAGAGAAGAATGACGGCATATAATGAGCAGCTTAACACCAATCATTTAAGAAGTTAGATAAAATCAACACTAGTCGAATTTCCGAACCCAGAAGCAAAATAAATTAAAATATGAATAGCCCTGGAGTTTGTAAACAAACTTAATTTTCTGTCAGAAAAACTTTCTAGAGGATCTGGGGAGATGGTTCACTGGGTAAAAGCACTAACTGCCTGTAGTGGCTACTCTTGGTTTTCAACTTGACTACATCTGGAATTAACTAAATTCCAGTTGCCTGGGTTCACCTGTGAGGAATTTTTTCTTAATTAAATCGTTTGAAGTGGGAAGGGCCATTTGTCATCTGTATCTTTTGAGCTGAGAAGGCCCACCTTGACTCTGGGCCACTCCTTCTGTTGTCAGCCTATACAAAGGACAGGAAAGAGGAACTGTATTTCCTTTACTTGCTCTCTTTCTTGCTGGCAAGTGCATTCCTTTACTGGCGTTAGAATCTATTTCTTCAGGATTCCAGTGTATATTGAAGACCAGCGGAGACACCCAGCCTCATGGACTGAACAACTACAAGATTCTTGGGCTTTCCCTTGGTAGACAGCCACTGTTGGACTAGCCGGACCACAGTCTGTAAGACATTCTAATAAACCTTTTATATATAGTATATATTTTTATATATAATAATCTTTTATCTATAATACTATGTTATAATATTATATATAAAGTCCTTTTCCTCTAGAGAATCCTGACTAATACACTGCCCATGTGTGAGACCTGAGTTTGTTACCCAGCACCTACCTCAAAGCATACCCAGTAGCATGAACATCTGTAATCTCAACAAGTCTAGGGAGAAGATGTAAAGCAGAGCAGAATTGCTGGAACCTTGTGAACTAGTTAACCTGGCTGTTCTCTACAGTGCCGAGAATTATTTGTGATTGGCATACTTTCTATTAAGAAATGTCTTTACTAAGTATATAACAAGAAAATTTAAAAGAATAAATAGGTAGTAGCATATAGAATATCTGACAGACAGCAGAACATCATCAAATCTGGTACCCACAACAACCAGGGGAGATGAGTGGAATAGGCTTTTTGAGAAAACATACAAAAAAGATCACCAAAATGGGGATTACAAACAATCTGCTTGGGGAAGTCCCATTGAGCCAGCCTCCGGAGTTCACCTTCAACAAGGTTACACACCACATGACAGTTTGCCAATATAACAAATGTTGCACTGGTATATACAGCCAGCAAACAAACAAACAAACCAAAAACCAACAATAATGAGACTCTGTTTCAAACAAGGAATTAGGTGAAAATGACAATGAGTTTGTCCTCTGGTGCCTATGTGTTCATGGAATCACATGTAAACATGCACACACATATGTGAGTGCATACACACACATATACGGTGCATTGTAGTGCTAGTTGTTAAAACTATTTGGGGTATGTAGGCCTCAACCTCCTCTCAACCCCCCAGCCCTCGGTAGGAGAGAGAAGGTTAGTGGGGAGAGGAGACACAGACCCCTTTACTTCTTCCAGCTATTTAGGGTCAAGGGGTTCTTTGAGGACTCTGTACCAATTCTTCGCCAATAGTAAACACAGCTAGCACTCTCCTCCACACCACTGTACCTGGAGTGTTTCTCTCTGCCTGTCTGCTCAAAACCACCACACCAAACTGCTACACACCACATGCCAACACTGCACGCCACCCTTTCTCTTTCTGGGCTCTCAAATTCATTTCCTTGGAGCTGTAGACCACACCGCTCTCTGTGCTGCTCCAGGCAGGGTGTTATCAGCACTACAAATCAGTAAGTATTAACCCAGCCACTCCACATTACCACAACATTGGTGGGATGCAGTTGAGCTTTTCTCATAGTTATAGCAAAATACCTGACAAAAGCAACCTAAGGAAGACAGAGCCAATTTTGATTCACAGAGTAGGAGGCAACTGGTCACATTGCATCTAAGTCAGGAGGAAGTGGGAAGCAGTCTCTTCACAGGAATAGAACCCAAACAAAGACAGGGCATAAGGTCATGATAACCATGAGTTCTGCACTTTTTGGTGCCATACATATCTGTAGTACCCCAAGCATCCATGGGAGGTTGTGTTCCTGTGGCCCAGCTCACATAGCCCACAGACTGTTCTTGCCTTCCATCTGTTCTTGGGTATGGCTGGTGGTCAATGCCATGCTGGCCAGGGTTAGGTTTCTTTTTGGCCTCTCCTGGGCAGTCACGCTGCATAGTGTCTTGTGGACACTATGTCTATACCCATTGTCCTGTTCTCAGTCAGAAGGCTTGACTCACATGTGGCACCCCTTTAACACAGAATGACAATTAAGATGACCAGCTTCTGCTGAAAATGGAGATAAAAGGAAGGTGATAAGCAGATCTGTTCAGCTCAGCTGTCCTGATTCCTGTTCTTGAAAATCCACCATTCAGAGGGTTCCAATCTCTGCATACCTGAACTTGGAGCACCCCATGATATCGTCATTCTGCATTCTGTATCATGGGACATTCATTCCCCAAACCCCAGCTCTCCAGTGGAGTCTGAGGGGGAAGCCAAAAGAGGCACTACACAAAACTGTAGTCAAAAAGATGGTCCTGCGTGTGTAGAGAAGAGGTGAGATGAAGCTGCATAAGAAGGCAAGGGCACCCCTGTCCCATGAAGGGCTGGTCAGTGGAGTCTGACCTTAGCCCAGTATGCATCTGACCATGTCCACCCAGAGTACTCAGTGTTCATCTTTGGCCAAGTACCTGAGAATATCCCACATAGTAGCAGAGCTGCCTATCCAGGTGACTTGCATGCATTCATGTGTCTCTGTCAGGTAGTAGTATCCTACCACCCAGCCTCAGTTAACAGCAACTATATGCTCTACTCTAAGGAGCCCAATCCTCAGCACCACTTGGTGTTCCCAGGCTGATACTTCCTGGGCTCAAACCAACCTGTTAGTGAAGGCCCTCACCCTTGTTGGGTGGCAGTCTGCAAAGGATTTATTTGGCTTCCAGGTGATATAATCCATCATAAAGGGAAGTCAGGGGAGGAACAAAATACAAAAAACCTGGAGGAATTAAAGCAGAAGCACGGAGAAGCCATGCTTACTGGCTTACTCTTCATGGCTCACACGGCTTGTTTTTTATTTTTATTTTTTTTTTCAAGACAGGGTTTCTCTGGGTAGCCTTGGTTGTCCTGAACTTACTTTGTAGATCAGGTTGGCCTTGAACTCACAGATATCTGTCTGCCTCTGCCCCCCAAATGATGGGATTACAGGTGTGCGCCACTGCACCCAGCTCACAGGTATTTTGTTTTTAAAATACCGCCTGTCCAGTGCGGTATTTCTCAAAGTGGAGTGGACCCTCCTACATCAAACATTAATCAATAAAATGCCCCCACAGACTTGCCTACAGGGAAATTTGATGGAAGCATTTTTGCAGTCGATGTTCCTTTTCTCAGGATGACTCTAGCTTGTTTCAAGTTGACAAAAAACAAACAAACAAACAAACAAAAAACTAACTAGCACAGGTGGTGATGGGCACTGGACAAGACTGAGAGCAACACTGAAGGCACAAAACTCACTTAGAGGTCTCAAAGGGTCATTGAGAAGACTGTTTTCGAGACTGAAAACAGAGACTCAGCCAGCCTCAAAGTGTGAAGCAAGAGTGGGGGGAAATGTCTCCAGCACTATGATCAGCACGCAGGTATAGAGGCCTGGGTGCAAAGAGCAAAGAGAGAAAGTGACAGTGAGGCACCAGGCTGGAAATGCACACAGGCAAATAAAACTGAAAGGTTTTGCACAGCACATGGGGGGGTGTCTTTAAATAAGCTGTGGAGGCATATTCAGTGGAAAAGTACACTAGAGTGGTCTGCATTAGAAAATAGGTTGCCAGCTCCAGCTGTTGCTAAGGGAACCACAGCAATCATAAGCTGAAAGCTGCTAGGAAGCAATTTAGAAGAGGTAAGAGTTGTCGATAATAGATCAGAGAATAACCTTCTACAAAATGGAATATATAGTCTCCAGATATGGACGTTTCCAGAGACACAGCATGGCCTGATATTACAGTCATGCCTATGAGGCTGTGTGCCAGAGGGGATTTGGCAGATGTGAAAGAGGTTGGCAGTTATCCTTAAACTTATGGAGATGATCTTTCTTTGCCTGGTAGGAAGTAAGTGGGAACAAAAGAGAATATCATAATGGTTAGATGTGGGAGAACACTCAGCTCAAAAATTGCTGACTGGGAATGGGAAGAGGCACACAGAAAGGCTGAAGGGCTACTCCCAGGCAACAGTTGGCAAGGAAGTGGGGATGGAAGTCCTACAACTGGAGGAACTGAGTACTCATACTCTGAATGAAGCTGGAAGCAGATTCCGCCCCCCACCCCAGGCCTTCCAATCAGAGTTCAGCCAGCAACACCCTAACTGCAGCTTTGTGAGCCCAGAACTCAAGGAACCTAAATAAGCCAGGCTGCACTCTTGACTTGGGGCAAGTTGAAATTAATAAATAGGTACTGTGTTAAGCTTCAAAGTTGAGAGTGATTGGTTATGCCAGGCTGTATTAGGTAGGTGACATGTTGTTCCCTTTAAAGTGAGGACTCTTCTAACACATGTTTTTCTTATTACTGCTAAGGTCATGAGGTGTATAGGGCTCAGTGTACCATAGTATCCAACTGGGTTCCTAGCTGAACTCTCTGGCATGGCTGCAACAATCCTTGCTTGGTCTTTTATTAATCTAAATTTATAAAATGAACACATTTGTCCCTAGCAACATTTTTTTTGTCATTGCAAGCTACAGTCAGAAGATTTTAAAATGTTAGAAGCGCCTTTTTTCTTCCTCTTCCATATTTTTTCCAAGTCTCTGGCACAAAGATGTTTGAATTGGTTCTAAAACTCTCAGGTCTATATTATTCTCCTTATCCTCTGTGCTTTTAGCAGAGCCGTCTTTAAACAATGTGAAGTCCTGTCTCAGCACAGCATATTCTATTTAATCAGCTTCAAACTGACCAAAGAGCTTCAGAACATGACCTTGGTCTCTGAAAACTTTCATACATTTACTGGCAAAACACACCACAACAAGCATTTGTAAGCTTTTCCTCTGGGAATCTTTTTTGGTTCTTCATTACCATGGATGGAAGTATTAAATTTGCTTCCTCAATTAAAGCCCATAATTTTCTCTTTCTTCTTTTTCCTTTATAAATGCTTCAACTTTGTTATGAGTTGAGTTGGATTTTACTTAAAAATATGTTAGAATCTTAACCCTGAGTACCTCAGAGTCTAATATTTACAAACCCATTCTTAACAGGATTATCAAGTTACTTTGAGGTCCTTAAGGTGGTCCTGAACACAGTAGGATTAGTGTCCTTGTAAGGAGAGGAAAAATTGCAAGTGTTTAAACACACACACACACACACACACACACACACACACACACACAGAGAGAGAGAGAGAGAGAGAGAGAGAGAGAGACAGAGACAGAGACAGAGAGACAGAGAGACAGAGACAGAGACAGAGAGAGACACAGAGAGAGAGACAGAGAATACTAAGGTCTGGGACAGATACTTTCAAAGAGCACCCAAAGAAAAATGGCTCTACCAACACTAATTTGGGGCATCAAATTAAGCAGTAGTAACTTAGCAATTCTCAAAACGAACATGCTTCAAAACTTTTGGTCTCATAACTCTTTTTCATTCTTGTTTTGTTGGTGTTAAATTGAGAGAAGATCTCATTATGTAGCCCTGGATGTCTTGAAACTTGCTATACAGAACAGGCTGGGCTTGAACACACAGAGATCTGCCTGTATCTGCCTACTGAGTGCTGGCATTAAAGGCATGCACTATGCCAGACCTAAAAGTATATCCCAGGCTAGCCTCAAATTCCTGATCTTACGCTTCTACTTTTTCAGAATATCTTACTGCCATGTGCAACCATGACTAGCCCCTTTTGCACTCTTATAGATTACTGAGAACCCAAAAGAAGTCTTATTTTATTGTGGGTATATATTCATGTGTGTCTTTAAGTATAGTACAAAATTTACTGCATTGAAGTAAAAAATGAGAAATTTTAAAATATTCATTTAAAGATGTCATTAATAAAATATACTAACACAATGATTTTATAAAGAAACTATATTAAATGAACTTTAGTAAGAAGAATTCTTTACCATTTTGCACGTGTATACGTGTTTGGTGTGCATGTGTGTGTATGTGAGTCCACATATATATGGACACATATGTATGTAGAAGCCCAAGGTTAATGCTTGGAGTCTTCACTTTACCAGCTGAGCCATCTCTTTAATTTTCCCTTTACATTTTTTGAGATTAATTTGATATATGAGAAGATAGTTAGATTTTCATTGCCATTTCTGACCAGGCTACATGATATCATACTTGGATAATCACCAGAACATTCCTTCTTACCCTTGAGAAAGAAGGAGAAAGCAAAAGACAAAACCATCTTAGCCTCACTCTAAAGAAATAATTAGTTTTCTGGTCTCTACCTCCAAAGGTCACAAGGACTGCTCAGGACTCTCCAGAACCCTTTGAGAGCTCCATTTTTACTCTGTACTTCTTAGCTTTTGTGCATACTGCACTGTTCCCAGTAACTGTTATCATTAAGTATGCATTTTGCATTTGTGGATGCTCATTGTTCCATGTGTCCTATATGATACTTCTGATTTGTGAACAATAGGCAGATACGTGGGTAGGTCAACATAATGCTAAAGGCTCAGACTTAAACAGTACTTAATCCAGGGATGTGGAGGAACATGACATTTATTAAACAGTTCTACAAGCTTCTATTTGTTACTGGGCATAAAAGATGAGCAGGACAAGGCAAATTCTCATGGGAAAGCAAGAATTCATCACAGAGACTAGATAAAAACAATACTAAATATTCACAAAAATGGAGATCATTGTCATTATGATAGCAATTAAACATCAAGGTTGCCAGGGAGGATGGCTCAAGGGCAGACTGTCTTGTGTGGGAATATGCGGAGGGTGTTCTTTGGGTGATTAGGGAAAAGAACATTCCAGATATGGAAAGGGGGATATTGTAAAACACGCAGAAAAGCGATGACCTTCACCAACAGGGCCCTGCTGGGTTAGTGTTGATGGTGTGATCAGAGAGGAGTTAGAGATCTGGGAATAGTAGATTATGATCATGCTTGAGCTTTCAGAACTGTGGAATCTTTTCAAGTTGCTATGGTGCGTAGGAAGGCTTTAGAACTTCTGCAGTCCAGCAAGAGTGCCGGACATGGTTGGTGGGCCTTTATTACAGGCCCAGCCTCCCTACCCCAAATTAATAGATTTGTGACCCTAATCAATGCTTTCTAGTTAACCATGTTTAAATGCCCATTTTCACCATCCATAGAATGACCATAATGAAGATGTCTGGTGGATATACATGGACTGTGAGTGGGAAAGTATGTGTAAAACACTCAGGCTGGTCTTCCACATGGAGATTTGTGTTAGTCCTTGTTTAAATTGGAAAGCACTGCCTTTGGTCCCCACAAGGCTTTTCTTGACAGGGAATTGAGAAGCTTGGTTATCCCTTATCACTCTGTGTGCTTGCATGTGAGTTATGGTGTATTTTAGCTCGATGAATACCATTCCCTCCTTTTCTTGGCACCTCACTCTCCACATTTATAGGATGGAAATTATAAAGAAATAGCTCAGTAGTCAGGGTGCTTGCTGTTCATGAATGGGAGTTCATGGGAGTTCACTGGGAGTTCAGACCCCTAGAACATGCATAAAGCCAGACTTGTTAGTATCCATCTATAACACTAGTAGTTGCACAGCAAGATGGAAGGCAGAGAAAGCTCATGGGACGGCCAACCTGGAGAACAAAATGGCAGACAAGAGACCCTGTCTCAAAAAGGTGGAAGGCAAGGATTGACACCCTAGTGTTGTGACTTCCACACATATGCTCATGAGTTCCTATATTCACATAAACATACACACAGATTATATATAATATATAATTTTATATACAATATAATGCCTGTGATATATATTTATCATATATATAAGTGCCTGTTATATATATATAATATATATTATAATAATAATATATATTATTATTATTTCTTCAGACTGCTACGTGCCACAGGCCATCACTGTGTACTACACTTTCTCTTTCTGGGCTCTCATATTTATATCCTCAGAGGCCTAGACCACACCCCTGTCTGCTGCATGTGAGAGGCTGTTACCAGCTGGCAAAGACCACAACCCACAAGAGACAATTAACAGGTATGAACAAACTAAAGCCCAGCTAAAATCCCACACTTGGGATTAAAACAAAAACACATTTACATAAGATAACTGAGTTTACAAAGAACCCAAAACTTCCATTACTGGTCATCAGCTGGCTTCCTACTTGTTTTCTTTTTATTCATTCTGGTTCTCCAGTTCATGGTATGACATGGCTCACATTCAGGGTGAACTTCTGTCCTCCTTTAAACCTCTCTAGAAATAACCCTCACAGATATACCTCCTAGATCATTCAAAATCTAGTCAGCTTGATAATGAAGAGTAACTATCACTCAGTTTGGTGGTTAGAGAACAGCGGGAGAAAGTAGATTCTGAGAAGCCTCTTTGGGTTTCTCAAGAGTTTATGTTGACATACTTGTGGCTGTTCTAAACTGGTAGGACTGGGAACGGATGGCTGTATTCTGTAACAATTTGACTGGTAAATTTGGCAGAAATTTGTCCAGATTGGATGTGTAGAGTGAGAGAGAAGTCAAGGATACCGACACCTCCCATCTATCAACTGCTGCTGATGGGACTAGGCACACACATGAATAATTTTACACTTCTTTTAACCACTTTGAGGTTCTAAGATATGGCTTCTGTTTTGAGGATGAGAAAACTAAGGTCTAGGATCACAAAGCTACAGCACCAAAGAGTCTGATTTTAGCAGCTCCGAACAGGAAAGCTTCAGACATCATCCTTTGCCTCTAGGAAATCAGACAACATGGCAGGCTTGGGATGAAGTAATAAAGAAAATTTAAACAAACTTGGTTTCTAGCAGACATTCTGAAGGAGATGCCTTCTATGGGGCTTGAAATGAAGAGATGGAATAGTTTGAGGCTAAGTACTAAACATTTAAAGTCATCTAAATGGAAGCACAGAGAAATGGCCAAGTGAGGGCAGAGGTGGAGATTAGAATGACACAAATGGATTATGGGTGAAGTGTCAGTACAAGAGTAGTTCTTAGGAGTGGTGCACTGAATAAAACCCTGAACCAACCTTTGGTAGGGTATTCCAAGTAGCAACACAGGACCAACTGAATTCTTTCAAGCTGTCTGATGTAGGAGATCCAGCAGTGACCAAACAAGAAAAAGCTGCTTCTTTGCTTTCCAGAGCTAGCAACACACAGACACAGACAAATAAGCATTAAGAATCAAATCTGAACTAAAACTTTTGGTCAAAAGATACACTCTGAATTAAAAGAATAGCAGAATGAAGAGCTAGGAAACACAAGGTAATGGGCTGCTTTTGCTATACTGTATATAGGGGGACCATGAAAGGTTTCTGAGAACATGACCTATGATCAGAGAACCAGAGAAAAGATGTGTATTAGTGCATATGTAGATTAGTCTATTCAAAGAATAGAACAGACAAAGGTCCTGTTGCAGGAGCCAACTGAAGTGAGAGTGGACTAATGCCTTAACAAGTATATAGCAGTCTTTTGTATTTAGTATTGATGTTCTTAATCTCATCCCCTACTCTTCAATCTCTGGAGCGGGATTTTGAGCAGATAAGCCTACATGTAAACTCCACTTTGTACATTTGTACTGACTATGCCAACTGGATTGCCTATGAAAGAAAACATACAATACAGGTTTGTTCAACAAATTTTAGAATCCCAAAATAAAGAGAGCCTTTTACAACACAGACTTAGGTGTCAACTAGATGACTCAGTACCAGGCACATACCTCTAAGCCTAATGATCTGAGATCAATCTCTGGAATGCACAGGGTGAAAGGAGAGAACTCCAGCATGCTTTCTTATGACTTCTGCATAACTGCTTTAACACACACACACACACACACACACACACACACACACACACACACACAAATGTGCACTCACATGATACATAGTAAACAATTTAATAGAACACAGAGTTAAAGAAGTATATGAAAAATTCTGAGAATTCATAGTCTACATTTAAACACACATAATAAAACTATCATTCCCCCCCCCCCAATCTGATCTAGAAAGAGAGTCCTTGAGTGGAACTTTTCTAGAAGACATAACAAGCTAAGTGAGAAAACAATTTCTTCAAAATGTTACAATTTTCTGAAGGCAGTAAAATCATGAAAGCATTGATTAAGATAGCTTGTTTTTCAGAAAAGCAGAAAATGTGTTATTTAGCCACTGCATGAGAACTAGAGTCTGTGCTTCCAGTGTGCAGCCCAGTGGGGTCCTGCTGAACAACAGTCCCTCACTAGTGTTCAGTCACCCTGATGTTGCCTGGGAGAAATGCCTCAGGGATTAGTAAAGCAAAGCTCTGATAGAGCATGAGACAGTTCAGTCATGTGATCTAATGGGCATTTTAGCCACTTGGTAGATTCATAATTAGGAGGTTTTGAGGAATAAAAGGTGGGGGCTAGTTGGAAGGAGTAGGTAACTGAGGAGGGCTTGTCCCTGCAGGCCATATCCTTGCCCTTTGCCTCTTTTTGCATTCCTTTTTCTGTGTTGTGTTTGGAAGAGATGCCCTCATAAGTTTCAGGCATTTGAATACTTGGTACCTACCCAGTTAGTGGGTCTTTGGGGGAAAGGTTAGGAGATATGGCCTTGCTGGAGGAAATAAGTCACTTGAGGTGGGTTTTGAGATTTCAAAAGACTTGTGCTATTGCAGTGCACTCTCTTTGTGTCTTGTCTGTGGTTCGAGATGTGAGCTCTCAGCTGCTGTTCTATCTGCTTGCTACCTGTTACCTCCTCTCTGCCATCATAGGCTCTAACCCTTTAGAACTGTAAGCATCAAATAAACTCCCTTTTTTCTTCTAAAAGTTTCCTTGGTCATGGTGTTTTATTACAGCAATAGAAAATTAACCAATACAGTCTGCCTCTTGCTCACCACAGTATGAACTGCTCTAGCATGCCTTCCCTGCCATGATGGACTGATACCCCCAAAACAGTAAACTAAAATAAATCTTTTCTTTTTGAAGTTGTATCTGTCAGTCATTTAATCAGAGATACACAAAAGGCACTAATACTGTACAGTACCAGTTCACATTCTCATAAACATTTAAAAGGAATTTTGACAAAATTGATTAACAATTGGTGGTTCATTTAAGAAGTGGCTAACAGATACTACACTATATATTTGGCTGTTCTATTGCCATGATGAAAAATCACTACTATGTATAACAATATATAGCAAAAAAACATTTAATTGAGGGTTTGCTTACAGTTTCAGACAGTGAGTTATTGACCATATGGTAGTGAACATGGCAGCAGACAGGCAGTCATGGTACTGGAGCAGTAGATGAGGGCTCACATTTGATCCACAAGTTGTGGAGAGAGAGAGAGAGAGACAGAGACAGAGAAACAGAGACAAGCAGAGACAGAGAGACAGACCGAGAGACAGAGAGACACAGAGAACACCTGGGCTTTTGAAACCTTAAAGTCTATCCTCAATGACATACCTTCTTCAACAAGGACACTCCTTCTCCGACCAAGCTATACCACTTCCAACAAGGCCACACCTCTTAATTCTTCTCAAACAAATTTACTAACTGGGAACCAAGCATTCAAAAGTATGAGCCTGTGGAGACCATTCTCATTCAAACCACCACATTAGTCTTATGGATGTACTATACAATTTATTTAAAATAGCATCAAAATTCTTCCGTGTACTGGGCACTCTGGACTCAGGGTGAAAAGGTGTGGGTGGGCACTCAGCAGCCTGAGACAGAAAGTTCTATTTGTTTGACATCAGCCTGGGCTATATTGTGAGTTACAGGCCAGCTTGACCTGTGTATTGCAAGACCTCAACTTAGAGAAAAAGAATCCTACCTTACATTTTATTTAAGCCTATAAAAACATG
Organism: Psammomys obesus; assembly: GCF_907164565.1. Classification (NCBI taxonomy): domain Eukaryota; kingdom Metazoa; phylum Chordata; class Mammalia; order Rodentia; family Muridae; genus Psammomys; species Psammomys obesus. The sequence continues at coordinate 1,121,565 of NW_026596129.1, forward strand.
CCTGACACTTCTGCACTACAGAAAAGAACAAAAAACCTTCTCCTCCTTATTTCCTGCCTCCTTCCTCTCCTCTATTTCCATGAGTTAGGTGCACCTTGGCATTTTTCTAAGTTTATAAATGGATTCAAATAGTGATGAGGCACATATATTCTCTTAAAACACTTACAATCCCTCCACAGTTTCATGAGACATGAAAATGCAGGGTTCAGCATTCTTTTCCTTAAATTGAGAAGAGCACATATTCTTGGTCACAATCATTCAGCTATACCATGTGGTTCACAAGCAGTTATCAACAATATACTGGATATCAGTAAAGGCCTGAAATTACAAACAGATAGAAGTCAATAAGATAATCAACTTCTCATCCCCACAGGGAAGGCCATCTTTGGCCTCCTTATTACTTTAATCACATTAATAAGACAAATGCCAATTCTCTCTCTAGATGAAATTTGTTCTCACACATCTTTCCCTGTATCTTAAAAATAAAATCAGACATCTTTAAGTACATCCTAGAGATTTTTTCCCCTCAAACTTCTGTCTCATAAATTCAGCCTGGAGAGACTGAGCCAATACCTTTCCTGTCCATAGTGTATCTAATGCTAATCTCTTTACCCATACATGGCCAATGTGTTTCTACTGATAGAAAAAAATCACAACATGACCCTTTATGTCAGTGTTCTCTAGAGTAACAAAACTTACAGAATGACTCTATATATAATATATGAAATTTATTAAAATGACTAATCAACATTGGCTACTTATGTATGTGGAAGGTCTAAGAATCCAGTAGTTGCTCAGTCCACAGGCTGTATGTCTGAGCTGTTCTTCAGCATACACCAGAATCCCAAAGAAATAGGTTCTAATGCTAGTGAAGGAATGGATTTGCTAGCAAAGGCATAATGAAACAGGCAAATAGAAAAAGTTTCCCTCTTGCATACCCTTATATATGTTTCCAGCAGACGTGACCCAGATTACAGGTGGGTTTTCCCTCCTCAAAAATCTGGGTTAAGGTGTCTCCTCTTACCTCCAACATCTCTGTTAGAAGTGGATCTTCCCACTTCAAATGACCCTGTTAAGCACAAAATCCCTCACAGACGTGTGCAGCCATTTGGGGTTTTAGTTAATTCCGGCATAGTCAAGAACTTAGAATAGCTACCACACTTCTTCTCAGAACAGCAGTATGCTGCCTATTTTTTTATTTTAAATTTTTATTTATTTCCTTTATATCCTGATTGCAACCCCCTCCTCTCCTTCCAGTCCTTCCCTTGCACACCTTTCCTGCATCCTCCCCTCACCTTCTTAGAGAAGGGAGAGGTTCTCCCCCTGGGTACCAACAGACCCTGGTACATTAAGTTGCTGAAGGGCTAGGCACATCCACTCCAGCTGAGGCCAGACAAGGCAGCCCACCTAGGGGAATGGGATCCAAAGGCAGGCAACAGAGTCAGAGAGGGCCTCCGCTCCAATTTTTATGGAACCCAGATGAAGAACAAGCTGAACATATGCTACACATGTGTAAGGCAGCGTAGGTCCAGCCCATGCATGCTCCTTGATTGGTTGTTCAGTCTCTGTGAGCCTCCATGGACCCAGGTTAGTTGACACTTTAGGTGTTCTTGTGGAGTTCTTGACCCCTCCAGCTCCCTCATTCATTCCCCTACTCTTCCATAGGACTCACTGAGCTCTGGGATAAGGAAACCAACTCACCCACAAAACCTTTGACCCAAAGTTAGCTCTCACTACAAGATGTGCAGAGACAAAAAATGGAGCAAAGATTGAGGGAATGGCTAACCAAAGACTTGTCCTACTTGAGGCCCATTCCATGGGAGAGAACCAATCCCTGATACTGTAAATGTTACTCTGCTATGCTTGTAGACAGGAGCCTGGCATAACTCCTCTGAGAGGCTTCACCCAGCTGCTGATGGAAACAGATGCAGAGACTCACAGCCAAACATTAGACAGAGTTTGGGGAGTCATATTAAACAGTATGCTCCATATTTTAATCACTTCTGTTCCATGATGTGGTACTGCCTCTTCCTGAAATCTGAGAGATCATGAAGATTCATGGAACTGTGGCTGATCCTCTCTTTCTGGTTTCTAGAGTTTAAATGGCCATGCAGGGGATTATGGACAAGACATTCACAAGGATGTTGATACAGTAGCATTGTCCTCCTAGTTTGGGTCTGAGATGCCTCCTAAGATGAAGATATATCACTTGGGCCCACAGTCCTAAATTTTCTTCATAGAATTGCTGTTGTCATAGTGCTATACTTACTATGACTTTAAGTTGCATGTATATACTTTTTTCCACTTTTTCATAGGAATATTAGAATCTATGTGGCAAAGTCTTGAGAAGTTTACTGACAGGAATTGTATTGAATCCACAACTCAGTTTTAAGCAGGACTGATATTTTGTTGTGTTGAGCCTCCAATTTTGTACAACTGGTACATTACTATATTTACATATTCTTGGCTTTTGACTTGAACATATTTACCTGCATGGATTTCTTTGTTGGGGTTGGCAGTCTCTCCAGTGTTTATATGGTGCCTGACACTGTGTTAGGTTCTAAGGACCTGGATATGACTAAGGCATTGTTCTTGACCCTGACAACTGACCCAGAGCACAGAGTCATGGCACTGTATTCCCTGCAGGCATTAAGAAAGCCCAACTCATTATCTTCCCCACACCCCAATTACAGTGACACAAATTTCAGTAGGAATCATTGGTCATCTCCATAGTCCATCTCCCAGTTCTGACTAGTGAATTGCCTCTTTGCATCCATCTGATACCCTGCTATTCTATCCTCTACCAGATTGAATTTTAGAATATGAAGCCCCAACTCTGCCACTTTCTTGCTGAAATAAAACAAAATAAAACAAAAACAAAACACTCCAATGTATCTCCTCTACTGCCTTGAGATCAAGTCCATGTTCCTCAATGAGATTTGAGTCTTTTCTGTGAGGCAGGGGTTGTAGCTCAGTTTGTACAATGCTTGACTATCATTCATAAAGGCCCGAGTTCAATTCTCAACCTTAAATAAGCTGGGGGTTGTGGCACATGCCTGTAATCCCAATTTTACGGAGGTAGAAGCAGGAAGATCAGAAGTTCAACATTATCCTTAATTACATAAAGTTACAAGCCAGTCTTTGGAGACCTGTTTCATAATAGAAAAGACAGAAAGAAAAATGAAGAAAATATTTTTTTCTGTTCTCTGCAATGTGATTATGCTTTGAATAAAACTCCTTTCCTGCCTTCACTACCCTCTCTCAAACCCTGTATGTTAATTGAACTTGTGCCTTCATGAATGATAGTCAAGTGTTGTACCAACTGAGCTACATACCCTTTCTCACAGGCTGTCTTCTTTTCACTTTGTATTTTGTGACACAGTCTGTATGTTATCAGGGCTGGTCTGAAACTTACTCTGTAGTCTAGGAAAGCCTTGAATTTATAATCTTCCTGTCTGTCCCAGAGTCCCAGTTAGCTAAGAGTACAGATGTGCACCATCACACTTGACTTGTTTGTTTTTAAATGACCATAGCTCTCCTAGGCACAAATCCAAAGGGTTCCATATCCTCCTACATAGATGCTTTCATGTCTGTGTTCGTCACTGCTTTATGCACAATAGGCGGGAAATGGCATAGATGTCCATGAATGGATGAATTGCATTACATATACACAATAGAATTCTATTCACCTAGAAAGAAAAATAAAATCATGAAACTTGCAAGAAAATTATTATACTGAAAAAATATTATACTGAGTTAAGAAATTCAGATTCAGAAAGACATAAATATCACATTTTCCCTCATATGCAAATCCTATCTTCTAACTGTTAAGTGTGGGCATTTCTATGAGAGTAAGTGTGGGGAGAGGCCAGGTAAGTAGAAAATGCCTTATGAGGTAGGAAAATCGAAAAGAGGCTTTAACTGAAGGGATAGTGAGAGCAAAAGAACAAAAGTACATGGGTTCAGGATATTGGTAGCTGAAAGGTAGGTACATCAGGGAGCGGGGGTAGGGAGATGGTGGGGAGGAATGTGTCAGGAAGTTTCAGAATAACCAACATCATGAATGGGTAAAAACGCCAAGAACTCCTGTAAACCTGTATGCTCAAAAACAAAAAACAAAAACAAAACAACCCCCCCCCCAAAAAAAAAACAACCCAAAATTTCATTGCAGGATCATTTGCAATAGCATAAGATCTGAAACATCTGAATATTGATCATTGAGATAGTAGTTTTATCATCATGGCCATTTCAAAAATGAATTGCTATTCCATGTATGGAAGACTGTGAACATTTTACATGGGTCTGGAAGTAGCAAAATACAGGACTATGTTCATTTCCTGTTAACATTTTCTTGTTTTTTAAATGAAAAAGAATGCATTTGTACAAGCATTGAAATAACACAGGAAATGCTTCTCCTGCATTACTATTCCTTTTACTGCAAGCCTGTACAGCATGAATGGAAAAGACAGCCTTGTTGGACCTCCATTATTCTCTGCTTACCTCATTCATTCTCCTAGGCCACAGTTTATGGCATGCCACGACTAAGGATATTTCACATTCCCAGCTTCCAGCCTAGCTGTTGGCACATTGTAGGCTGCTTTAAAATTGCTTCTTGTGTGAATGAATGAACAGGTCTCTGTTTATATTAAATAGGCTTTCATTTAGATAAACACTAGAATTCTGTAGTGTATCTGAGTGGAATAATTCAATTTACATTTCTACTTCTCCATAGCTTAGGAAAGAAATAGTAGCAATGTTCTTACTTTAAAAATATATTATTTATTTTTATTTTATGTGTATAGATATTTTGGCTACATGTATATCTCTGTACTGTGTATATTCCTGGTGCTTGCAGAAGCCAGAAGAGGGCATCAGATTGCCTAGAAATGGAGTTGTAGACAGATGTGAGACACCATATAGGTGCTGGGAATGAAACCCAGGTCCTCTGCAATACAATAAGTGCTCTCAATTACTGAAACATCTCTCTAATTTTTGTTTCTTCTTTAGAAAATACCAGTTTTCCATCAGTCATGATGTACAGAATGTTTCCAATGAAAGCTTTCTAAGTAAAACACTCATAGTGGTCAGCTGAGCTGGGGAGACAGAGCAGGGTACCCGAAGAGTCACTAGGCTTGCATACCAAGTCTGAATCTCACCTTGGACCTTGGGCCCAACCAAGCCAAGTCACTTTGCTCAGTGAAGTGATTCACAATTCTTTTAAGTAACTTCTAGTAGGTCAATGATGTAAAATAGCAGTCACTGAATTGTGTTATGGAGCTTTATCTAATGTTCCGATTTTTCTCTTTTAGAGGATAGTTGCAAGTCCTGGTCATCTATCTAACCCAGGAGACATAGATCCCTAATTCTCAGATGGCTGCAAAGCAGAAATGTTACTACCAGGTGATTTTAACCAGGTGTCACAATTTTTATTCCTCAGAACCCCATGATTTCTTTTGTCTTTAAGCATGACAAGAAATGCCAGAATGTTAAAAGTGTAAATGTTTAGCTAGCATTTAAAATAATTTAAACTGTGGTACCTATGCTACCATAAAGTTACCGTTTTGATTATGTTCTGATTACCATCACCACCACCCACCTTTAGAGCTTGCTCATCATCAAACACTCCTGCCTGATGCTGTCCCACCCCCTGAAAGCCACTGTGATGGCTGTTTTTGTGTGTCATCTTGACACAAGCTAGAGTCATCAGAGAGGAAGGAGACTTGCTTGAGGAAATGCTTACATGAGATCCAGTTATAGGGCATTTTCTCAATTAGTGATAAATGGGGGAGGGTCCAGCCCGCTGTGGGTAGTGTCATCTCTGGGCTGATGGTCCTGGATTGTATGAAAAGAAAGGCCAAGCCAGCCATGAGGAATAGACCAGTAAGTAGCACCCCTCCATAGCCTCTGCATTACCTCCTACCTCCAGGTTTCTGCTCTGTTTGAGTTCCTGTCCTGACTTCTTTCAGTGGTGGACAGTGCTATGGTGGTGTAAGCCAAATAAATCCTTTCTTCTCTAGCTTGCTTTTTGATTATGGTGTTTTGTTGCAACAATAGAAACCTTTACTAAGACAGTCACCTTTCTACCTTTTGTTCTTATGAGTTTCACTATTTTATGGAACTAATATAAGTGGAATCAGATAGTACTTGTCCATTTGAGAGTGAGTCTTTGAGCTGCACAGTATCCTCGGGGGTGATTCCTGTGGCAGCCTGTGGCAGAGTTCCATTTATTTTGAAGGCTGACTCATCTTCCACTATGTGTATAGATCATATCTGGATCGTTCATTTCTTCATCACTTAGATTGTTTCATCGCTTTTTTTTTTATTGCAAATGATACTGCTAGGATATGGCTGTACATATATCTCTCTGAGTACACATATCAGGTTTTAATCTTTTGAAGTATTTACCTAGAAGTGCACTTGCTGGATCAGGTGGTCTCTATTTAACACTCTGAGGAGTCACAATTCTGTTTTCTCCCTTCTTTAAATAACTAGCCCTTTAAAACTTTGAAATGAAAATAAAATTATTTTAGTAAATTAATAATCCATTGGTTATGTACCCCTGATTTTCTCCCCAGGACTTATAATAATGACTAAGTCTTGTCATGAGAGCAGCATAGAGCTAAATTTCTAGAATGGAACTAAAGTGAAGGCTGATACATAGTAAGGGAGCCTGCAGGTTTGCAGCAGCTTTCAGGTAAGAACACATAGTTTTTGTTTTTTGTTTTTTGTTTTTTTCTATTCTCAGAGAAGTCCATGATCCCAAAGGCTGTAGATGTACTTGGCTAAGGGAAGCTTTGGTTCTCTCTCCTTGATTCCCAAGCACAACTTTCCAGCCTCTGACTATGACCTGCCTTCTGTGTATTCTATGGCCTGGCCTTCTGTTGGGACCACAGCTGCTCATCTGAGGTTCACCGAGCCCATAAGTCTCTCACATTTCTTCCCATCAATGACTTTGGATGTCTAGTCACTACTGCTTGAAAAGAACAAACTTCATTTGTTTGTTTGCCAGCCATTATTTCAGTTCCTGTACATTGTGGAGAAGATATAGTGATGATCCTCTTCTCATTCAACAATACCCCAGTAGTGGGAAAAGGGAATTGTATTGGTTGCGAATTGAACATATTCGCCAATGTGAAAGGTAATCAATCTGTCACTATGTTACTTATGTAGTAATTATAACTAGCAGGTACTTGGGGGATGTTGTAGATTGAATTATGTCCCTTTAAGAAAGATAGCCTAAACCTGCAACCCATATAACTAGAGAGGTCATTATAGAGTAATGGAAAAGCAGGATAGACCTCCATAGAAAGGATAAATAGAATAGATAATTATGGATGGAAGAATGAATAATTACAAAGGGAAAGGAATGTGAAGATAAAATATATACAAGTACGAAGGCCATCTGAATGAAATAGCAAAATAACAGTGGAGACAGCCCCAACTGGACATCTCTCATCACCCAATGAAGCTTCCAGTGCCAGGTATGAGTTACATCTGATCAAACTGTTGGCCAAAGGGGCCCTTGGGAACCTTCAAACAATCCACGTTGTTGTCAAAGCTATTGGTTGCTCTCCACAAACTGACAACAAGGCTCTACAGCTGAGGACAATGCCTATAAAACTCACTGAAACAGAAGAAGTTGACCTGGTGCCTATCTATGTGCTAGTGTTCAGAGTATGTGAAGGTACTCTGCATGCTACCAAAGGAGAAAGGTAAACACCAACCCAGCTACAAACCCTTTCATCTACAACGATGATCAGCCTGCAAGATGTGCCACTACAATAATGGTACAAACCTTGTGGAAGAAACCAACTAATATCTGGCTTTAAGGCCCACTCCATGAAATGGAACCCATTCCCAACACTGCTTGAATGGCCAAGAACCAGAGACAAGGTAGGCCAGGGAATTGGGAGAAAATAAACAGTACTGTTCTGCTAAAGGAATATAACAACAAAATGACTTTTAATGACATTCGGCTATACTCATAGGTCAGTGTTTTGTTCAGCCATCATCAGAGAAGCGTCCTCCTGTAGTTAAGTGGAACAAAGACAGAGACTCACAGATGGACAAGGTACAGAGATTAAGAGAATTTGGGGGTGAGGGCTGGAGCACTGGCTGTTCTTCCAGAGGTCCTGAGTTCAATTCCCAGCCACCACATGGTGGTGGCTCATAACCATCTATAGTGAGATCTGGTGCCCTCTTCTGGCCTGCTGGCTCACATGCAGGCAGAATACTGTATAAATTATAAATAGATAAATTTTAAAAAAAGAAGGATATGATGAAGCTGAGAGTTCTAGAGTTCCAAGGTCCCCCCTGAGCTATGTAATGAATTCCAGGTCAGCCTGAGCTTAAAAGAGAGAGAGAGACAGAGGCAGAGAGAGACAGAGAGAGAAACACACACACACACACACACACACACACACACACACACAGAGAGAGAGAACTTGGGACACTCAGTCCTGAGTGGGATGTCTCCTTCAATTTCCTCCCCTCACAGATCACAGAAACCTACAAAAGAGGAGTCAGAAGGATTGTAAGAGCAAGAGAGGTTGAAGAACAATAAGGAAACAAGGCCCTCTAAACACAGCAGGGCCAGCATACATGTAAACTCATAGAAAGTGTGGCAGCATGCACAGAGCCTGCATGGCTCTGCATAAGGTGGTGTCCCAGCACTAACATACATGAACACAAACCTCTATCCTTAACCCCAAACCTACATCCAATTGATAGCTGCTCACAAATGAAAAACCAGTTCTTTAAAATGGATTCTACAAGCCATCCTTAAGGGCAGGCCACATATCCAGCAGTAAATGGACAACAGAAAATAAACTCAATGACATCTTTGGAGGTTCTTTATCTCATAGTTTTGATGGGCATTTTTTTTTTTTTTTTTTACAAAAATCTTACAGGTTCTTTTTGTATATATTTTGGCTTCCAGTTTTGTGTTTTTAGGACATTCTTTTGTGTACAAACCTGTGTCTCTGCATCTACATAAGTATCTTGTGCTTTTTGTCTCTTTTTCTTCCGTTTGTTTGTTTTATCCTAGTCTATTTTGCTTGGTTTATCCTATTTTATTTTACTGTTTTTCTTTATGATGCCTGCTTATTTTTTAATGAGGGACAGAAAAGGTGTGGATTATGATGGAAGAGAATGTGGGAGGAACTTCAGAGGAGTTGGTGGGGGGAGAGGACACCTCAATCAGAATATATTCTCAAAAAAATCTATTTTCAACAGGAGAAAGGATAAAAGAAGATATGTCTAGTCCCCAATACCTCAGATGCAACCTCACTGAAGATAAGATCTTACTAGAGGTGCTCAAATTCAAGTAATGAAAGTTCTCTGTACTCCAATATGACCAGTGCTTTTATATAAAGGGGACATTTGGGGACAGAAATGCATATGTAGGGAAGATGATATGAACAGATATAAGAGACAGCTAGCTACAAGCTAAGGAAGAGGTCCAGGACATGTTGTTCCCTCACAGTCTCTGAAAGAGTTAGCTTGCCACATCCAAATCTGTCTCCAGAATGCCAGAAAAAAAAAAGCTCTCTGTTGAAGCCTGTGAGCCTGTGGTACTTTGTTATGACAACCTCTGGACATACACAGAGGGAGGGTCTACTGAGAAACATATACATGAGCTGAAAGGTGTTGAAGCTACAGGTTATAACTGTAGCTCTAGCATGTGTTGAATGTGTGGAGAGTGTAAGATATGCACCAAGAAAATCTGATTTTCTTCATTAAATTTTGTAAATGATGGAATAAAGTTTGCAAGGCAGCATATAATAGCAATACCAATAAGACTCAATCTAGTGAAAATGAAAACATTCCCATTCATATACAACTGTTTTTTTATTCTAATTAATCACCCACAGTAACAAGCACATTCTCAGAATTTGTTCAAATGATATTAACGTGGAAAGTACAGTTCCAGGAGCTATGGAGAGACAAATATGGTTAATTTGCTTCATATGGATAAGTAGAAGGCCAACAATCACTCCTTTCAATAGATCCTGTATTAGTTTTTGGTTGCTGCTTGTATTAGTCAGAGCTCTCTGGAAGAACAGATATAGAACAAATAAACATTGCAAAGGGAATTTATTAGATTGGCTTACTTGATACATGCTGGGCCGTCCAATGGTGGCCATCTACACACTGAAGAGGCTGAGAACCTGGTAGCAACAAGGCTAGAATCCTCAGTAGTACCAGTCTGACACTTAAGGCCTGAAGGATTCCTGGAGAACTGCTGATATTTAGTCAACTTTGAAAGACTAAAAAAAAAAAAAAAAAAAAAAAAAAAAGCTGAGTTCCCATGTCAGCAATGAGTGGTCAAGGTGGTGGTGGCAACAGCAGAGTAAATCCACTAGCTAAGCATAAAAGACAGGCAGGCAAAAAAAAAACAGCATCACTTTTTGTCCAGAACCCTTTATTTCTGGAGCACCCCTGGAAGGTGCTACCAAATCTACAGGTCTTTTCCCATAGTAAAATACCCCCACAGACCCAAAGTTGACTTCTTAATTGATTTCAGACTAAATCAAATTGACAACCAAAATTATCCATCATTCTGCTGTAACATAAGAACACAGATTCAGTGTCTAGTCTTAAAATTATGGAGGTCTTAGACCTCTGTTGATGCTATTGGGCTACAAGTGAAGGTGGAAGAAGAGCTGTATTCTTTCTCGAGGCTGAGAACCTGTTCCTTGACTCTTCTAGCTTGTAGATTGCTTTCATTTCCCTTGCCTTATAGCTGCATCATTCCAATCTCTTCTTTTGTGCTTACGGTTTTGTTTATTTTTTTCTGATGTGGAGCTTCCTGCCTTCTCCTTCACTATTTGAAGGCTCTTGTGATGATATTTGTGACTCTTCTACTATGTAAGGTAATACATTGCCAAAATGCCTCCTGCAATGGAAAACAGAATGGTAAGCCTTTAGGTGGGAGAAGTATGATTTGTTTTAGGTAAAGGTGATGGTTTTCAGAAAGAAACAAAACAAAAACTAGCATTTTACCTTTATGTCAGTAATGTTTCTCAAAAAGTGTGATCTTGTATCAAACTTGATTCTTTTGTTTCTTTTTCCCCTTGATTTTCATTAGCATATTGTAATGTGACTTTCTTGGACCACCAGCTCCCAATAATGACACAGAGACCTTTTATATTTCTTATGAAAGCTTGGCCTTATCTTAGGCTTTTCCCCAACTATCTTTTGTCTTAAATTAACCCTTTTATACTAATCTACATTTGGCCATGTGGCCCATGACCTCTTGGTCTTAGTCCTGGTGTTGTTCCTCTGTGTCTGGCTGGTGAGTTTTCCCGGCCTGATTCTTTCCCAGAGTTCCTATCTCTGCCCAGAAGATCCAGCCATGTTCTTCTGCCTTTGCTATAGGCGGTTCAGCTCTTTATTAAAGCAATCAGAAGGTGAGGACAGTGTATGTTTAATCAGCATTTGAATAATACAAAGACAGCCTTTACACAGTGCACAAGAGATTATCCCAACAGCATATTTATTGTGCAAAGCAGTAGGCTTGATTACAATATTTTCACATGTGTATTTCATATTTTTCGATCACATCTCCCACTCCTATTTTCGGATCATGTTCCTAACTCCCCAGACTTAACTCTCCATCTTTGAAAAATAATCTCCAAAGCTTACACATCTTGACAAGGAAGCAAAGCCCCAATGGAGACAATGAGAAAGTGTCCAGCTTTCTGATCTCCCTGCTGAAGACAAGGAACACTGAGAAAGTCAGACGGAAATCATCCGTTATGAAACTGCCATGGCAGAAGAAATGATGATGAAGTGATGCTTCCCTAATCTTGGGGAAATAGTTTCAAGATTTCTGTTGCTTTGCAGGTATAAACAAATGATACTCTTTTTCTATTCTAACTTATTCCCTTTTCTTCTTAAAAAGCAAAACAGAAAGCCCAATTTTGAAACATTTTACATAATATCAATTATTCCAAGTGATTGGTAGTGTCCTGTGATGAAGCCTGGGTTACCCAATGACATTTCTTGCTGATTTTAGTTCTGGTTACCTCTCCTTATGTCCATGACACTCCCATTTTTGAGACATATTTGCCATGCTAAGACTAGCCTTAGAACTCTCAATTCTCCTGCCTCTGCCTCCCAAGTATAGAGATTGCAGCTACATGCAACAAGGCTGGCTCAGTCATTATTTTTAATGCTTAGATGTTTACTTTCTGGGTGATTTCAAGAGGTAATTGTTGTAGTTTAAAAGTGAAATGTCCTCATATGTGGAATACTTAGTCTCCATGTAGTGACCCTATTTTGAGAACTGTTGTAATCTGGTTACTTCCTTGATAGTGTTAGAGGCTGTGGCCTAAAATTGTGATGAGATCCTGATGATGGAACCCTCACGAATGGATTAGTGACCTTGTAGAAGGGACTCTGGATGGCAAGCCTTTATGTCATAAGGCCATAGGTATATGGTGTCATCTATGAGAAAGCAGACTTGCTGCACTTTTGAAATCTACTGACATAATGATTTTGACCTTCTCAAGCCTCCAAACTGTGAGATATATTTCTGTTGTTTCCAGGCCACACTGTTCGTGGTATTTTGTTCTAGTAATCCAAAGTGTGGGAATTGGATACAAGTTAAAATTTTCCCATTTAATTTGTTAATTTTCAAAACAAAATGTTGCTATTCTATCATCTAGTAACTTCCCGAAGTCAACTTTTGTTATGTTGAACTTGTAGACTTACACATGTGTTTGTATATGTAATTAATTGCACTGCAATTCTTATTTAGCTGAGATGGCTCATGTATGAGGAGCTCATTCAGGTTATTACCCAAGACTTCTGAACTAGCCATTGTTGGGAGCTAAAGAGATGGCTCAGCAGTTAAGAGGTTTTATTGTTTTTGCAAACACCTTTAGTTCCCAGCAGCCACATTGTGTCTTATTGTAACTCTAGTACTAGGGGATCCAATTCCCTTTCCTGACCTTGACAGGCACCAGGCATACATGAGATGCACATACATACATGCAGGTAAAACACTCATATCATATGCATAAAACAGATAAATCTAAAGAAAAAAGAACCTAGACATATTTGGGCTTTTGCTTACCTGTTGTTTCTTTTTATTTGTTCCTTGTTTGTTTCTACTTGCTTTCTCTTGTGTTTTCTCCTCCTCCTAATCTGAAACCATTTTCCAGATTAGAGAACACTTTGCTGGATTTTCTTTCAAAAACTTTTTTAAGTAAGGAATATAATTTCTAGAACAATCTGGGTCCTCCAGAGGTTCCTGGGTGCTGTGTTCCTCACTTCTTTTAGGCTTCTATAGTGTTTAGTTCTAGGAATCACAAGCACACTTGAGAGATTAAGCTATCTTATAGCCTCCAGAGAGCCCCTGGTGTGGCCTTACCAGGACACAGAGGAAAAGGATCCAGGCAGTCCTGATGAGACTTAACAAGGTATGGGCAGATAGCAAAGGAGAAGAACGCTCCTTTTCAGTGGCCTAGGGGAAGGGGATGGGGGAAGAGGGAGGGAGGCTGAGACTGGGAGGAGTTGAGGGAGGGGGCTTCAATCAGGATACATAATGAATAAATTGTGAAAAAAGATTAAATTTTAAATTTAAAAAAGAGAAAAAAAATCAGGTCTGCAGAGTAATTCATGTACTTAGCAAATGTGGGAATTAGAATATAACTTACATAAAACTTACAGCAATGAGAACAAAGGTAATTTTCCACCACAGTAATGAAAGGATGCTGTAAACAGTGTTTGCTCGGTTGGCCTTTTCTTGTTCTTTATTCATTCTAGGATGTGTTGTATAGAGCTACTACTCTGCGGCATGTACGGTAAACTTTCTCATTAGCCTGAAACTTGTTGAGTCAAGGAAACATTTACTTTTCCAATCTCCTTCCAGTAATTTTGTTCTCTTGAAGTTTATTCTTGTACAGATTCCTAAGAAAGGTAACACCATTCTGCAAGTTCTTGCATGCCCATGAGGCTTTGCTGCATTCACACTTTGAAGGTGAACTTGGCTGGATTTTAAATCCTTTTCTATGATCATCCCTACCCTGACTGCTTTTTTTTTTTTTAATTCCATTTTGTCCAAGAGCATTGCTTTTGAACACCTTAAGGAGAATTTAGTTTTCTTTCAATTATACACTTAACCTCTTTGGCTACATAGCCAGACTTGTTTTTCTCTAAAGTTCAGCATGTTATACCTGATTCTCAAGACCCCAATAAGATCACCAGGAGTTTAGTCTGTTGCAAAACACTTGAGGGTCTTTATTCACAACTTGAGCTGGGTCTGTCACAGACACCAAGGCATTGGTATCCAGCTGAGAGACCCAGCTCAGGATTGAGGGTGATTAATAAGACTCAGTCCCTCCCAGTGCACCCAAAGCAGGGGGATTTCAGCCTGGCAAGTAACAGGGAGGCTACATTTCAAAACTATTTGCTGTGGGAAGGCGCCCAAAACCAAAGGTTCTGGCTTTCTTTGTTTTCTCTCATTGGGGGAGAGATGAATGGCTGGCCTTGGGCTTCAGTTGGAACACCCTGTCCCGGGCTGGCCTTGGGTATCAGTTGGAATGTCCTGCCCTGGACTGATAGACTATTGCTAAGGAAGAGGTCTAGTTAGTTCAGTTAGTGCTAAGAGCAAGGCCACCCTAGCCTGTTTCCTGGCAACGGTACCTTTAATGAGCAGAAAGGAATGCTTCAAGGTCAGTTCTTCCCTGCATTTGGCACAGGCCAGCTTGGCAGGTTATGTCTTAAACTCTCTAGCTCAGTACCCCCAAAACTTAATTTTTAATTCTATGGTCTCTCAATCACTACAACACAATTGGGTTTTGCTTGTTCTGGGCTAGTTCTCTCAGGTACATTTCTATTTGTGATTTTGAACACCACAGGAAGGTTTCACTGAATTAGACATTTTCACGTTTGTTCTTTTCACTTGCTTTATTTTTTATCTTTGGAGATGTATATTATATGCAGCATAGAAATTTTTTGTCTGCCTTTTATATTTGTCATCTCTCTTGAATCCTCTTCCTCTCTTTGCCATTTTGTTTTAAATGTGCAACCTGGTTTCTTTATCTGTTTCACTGAAGACAACAACATGTGTACAAATGTTTGCCTATATGCATGCCCAGTGCCTACGGTGTCTGGAAGAGGATGTTGGATTCCTCAGAATTGAAGTTACAGATGGCTGTGAGCTCCCCTGTGGGTGCTGGGAAGCAAACCACTCAAAGAGTGACCAATGCTCTTAACCACCAAGCCATCTCTCCAAACCTCTGTTTCTTTTGAGGCATTATATGTTGTGTTTAACCACTGTCTTAGTTTGGCTTTTACTTCAGTGAAGAGATACCATGACCAAGGCAACTCTTGTAAAGGAAAACATTTAATTGGGGCTGGCTTACATTTTCAGAGGTTTAGTCCATTGTCAACATGGTAGGAACATGGCAACACACAGGCAGACATGGTGCTGGAGAAGGAGCTATGAGTTATACATCTTGGTCTACAGGCAACGAGGAAGAGACTGTGTGCCACACTGAGTGTAGCTTGAGCACATATGAGAACTCAAAGCTCACCTACACAGTGATGCACTTCCTCCAGCCACACCTACTCCAATTTATATTCATACCTACTTCCAATTTATATTCAGGACTGCAGAGTAAGTTTATGTACTTAACAAACATGTGGGAATTAGAATATAACTTACATAAGACTTACAACAATAAGTTGTAAAAAGGCCACACCTCCTAATAATGTCACGCCCTATGGGCCAAGCATTCAAACCGCATGAGTCTCCGGGGAAATTCCTACTCAAACCACCACAGTCATGTATGGTTCTTTTTTAAATGTAATCTTTTTTTTTTTTAAGTCCCATCAGTTTAATAACAATAAAAAAAAATGGAAAACTGAGGGCAATGGAAGTGACCCCTAGGCAGGGGCATAGGGATATCTGCTCATGGCACCAGGCCTGGCTGCTGTTGCTACGAGGTTGGGGGCCAGCGATTGTGCTGTGGGAGCCACAGCCATCTGACTCAGGACCTTTACTTCTAGGTGTGTTCAGCTTCTGCATGCCCCGGATCTTGTCCAGCAGGCCAGAAATGAAGGCCTCAGTGGGTTTTTAACAGTCAATTAACAGCTCCTTGACTCTAGCAGCCCAGGTGTCATCACTTTCCATGTCCAAGAGGTCATCCACATCTATCTTGCGCTCAGGATCTCTTCTTCCTGGCAGTCGTAGAGACGTGTGAGCTGGCTGTTCTAAGATCCACTCCTCCACGTTGAGGCGCTTCCGTAGCTCCTTGATGGTGTCCTTCCCTTGTGGTCTCACCAGGCCATCGTCATCTGTGCCCCCTGGGCCTTTGCCTGCGGCCCCAGGGGAACTCTGGAAGTAGATTCGGGGCCCTGTGTTGCCACTGCCCGGCCCGGGGACAGGAGCACCCAACGCCGAGCCCCCCCCCCCCCCGGGGCTGCTGTCCGCCATGGCGGCAGCCGGGGCTACAGGCGTGCTCGGGACCCTCCCTGCGCCGCCGCCTCCAGGCCGCCCAATGGCTGGCTCCTGGCCGCTGTCTCCGGTTAGGTTGTGGGCTCTGCTCCGCGCTGCTCCGCGGCGAGGGCGGCGGCGGGGGTGTGGGGGAGGTGGGGGCAGCTGCAGCATGTGGAGCTCCCGGGCTTGGCCTGGCAGTGCCCTGGCCCTCCCCACCGATCTGCCCGCCCTTTGTTCCCCTGCAGCCGCTTTAAATTTAATCTTATTTACTGAAAATTAAAACAAACAAACAAACAAACAAACAAAACAAACAACTCTTAAATTTCACCAATGTTTACTTTCTAAATCAATCACCCCATTTCTGTGATTTTATAATTCTGATGTGCGGTGTTCCTTCATATCTTGCATTATCTTCCCTTGGTACTTGATAATTGAACCTACAGCCTTACACATGCAAGGCTACCACTGAGCTACTCTCTAGCCCTTTCTTACCCATATTGTATGTTGAGCAAATCTTCCCCTTTCTTACCCGTCTACCTCGTTTGCCTAGACAATTATACTTCTACTTTCTTTAGAAATTGTTTCTCTCAGCTTGGTGTGGTGGCACACGCCTATAATCCCAGCACTCAGGGAGGCAGAGGCAGGCAGATCCCTGTGTGTTTCAGGCCAGCCTGGTCTACAAAGTGAGTTCAGGATAGCCAAGGCTACACGGAGAAATTTCTGTCTTGAAAAAGAAACAAACAAGAAAGAAATTGTTTCTCTCTCTCTCTCTCTCTCTCTCTCTCTCTCTGTGTGTGTGTGTGTGTGTGTGTATGTGTATCTACTCTTTCCTTTTTATTCTTCTCCCAAGGAACATAGACTAATCAGACTAATCAGGTTGTAGGATCTTAGTCTTTTGAAAGCCAAGAATGACATACATGATTGGTTTTATATCTTTTCTCTTTTCTGTCTACTTTCAGCCAATACTGACTCATTGCTCCTTTCTTGGTTCCTACCACCCCCTATTCTAGATATTTTATCTTAATCTTTTCCCAGCCCACTAATAACAAAGTCTTAACATCTGTTTTCATGGTGGTTGTTTTACCTTTTGACTCAATACAAAATAACTAATCCTGTACAGCTACTGTCAATACCCCTTCACATCCTAAGATGACTGATAATTAAGGGGTGTTTGGTTTTTTGTTTTTTTTTTTTCAAACTCTTCCAAAGGCTTTATTGGTGAATATGTTTTAGAAAAGATGATCCATTTGTTCAGTGGAGTAAAGAGCTCTGTCCAGTGATCCATCAATAATGCTGGAAAGGACCTGGTTTTTCTACCAGTATTCATATTCCCAGTCATGAACACAAAGTCAGTTCTTCAGGCTTAAACCATACACTCATATATTTCTTAGCACTTTTAACTGACGTGCTGCCAACCTGAATTTAGAAACCCCCTTGAATGGTGCCTGGCTTAGAAACAACAGGATTGGTCTCTCTCAGCATCAGTCCACCCAGCTTTACCACATTTAGCTCCTCCCATGGCCAACATGGGCCCTAAATTCATGTACTTTACCAGCCTGGGGAGGAAAAGATGGTCTTTTGGGTTAATGTAGTACTGCTTTAGGTGCTCACCAGAAGCCCAAAGGAACATGGCCATAACAAGGAATCCCTTCTGCTTGAAGCCCTTGATGATCTTGTCCACCAGCCAGCACTGTATGCTTTCTGGCTTGATGACAATGGAAGGTGTGGTTGAAGTTGGCCATGGTCCAAAAGCTAGTGGATCAGCCTGTGGTGGCTTTGAGGAGAGACTGGAGCCATCAGTGGGCCAGTGAGGTCAGTAGAAGATGGGCACAGGGCAGGGGTGATTATTACTATACTTTTAATTTTTGAGAAATGCTTTCACTGTTGCCTAGGCAAGCTTTGGGTGTATGATCCTCCTGACTGAGACTCCAGAGTATCTGTGATTACATGTCTGTTATAAGCACACACAATTTGGATTATTCTCTTAATGACTTTATCCTAGTTTAAAACAAGGGAGTCTAGAAAAGTGTTATTCTGCTCTTTCCCCTGTTAGTACTTTGCATAAGATTTGCCTTTGATCATCATTTGTTAGTTCATTTTCACATGAAGTGGAATTTGTTTTCTTGCTCTTGGGGAAGAACTGCATAGCACAGGCTGATTGTTTCCATTCACATATGTGGAGCTCCCTCTTCTGTTGACTTTGAGAACTCTGCCATGCTGATAATTTCCTTTGTGTTCTCCAGTGCTTTTCTCTCTCTCCTTGAGTGGTGGGGTGAGAGGGTGGGGAGTGTGGAGGGGTGGCGATGGGGGGGTGAATGGGTGGGTGGGTGGGGTGTTTTTGTTCTTTGACACTATTCTCAACTCTCTGCATCTTTATTTTATCCAGTGCATTCAGTGAAATCACCAGCATTCCTTCTGAAAGAAAATTTTGAGAATACATTGAATTAAATTCTTCCCAGCCCTTTTAGACCTACTGTGTGTTGACAAACCCCTAAGTTATTTGGAGTGTGGGATGTTCTTATCTGCTGTTTCTCTGTGTCCGAGTCTTTGAGGTCTCCCAGGACATCTTCTATTTATTATGATTCCTGGGTTCTTTCCCTTACCTGCTCTCAGGCTTGCCACTGAAGATTAGCACATAGAAATCAGATTTTCTAATCTAATTTCATTAGAAAACAGATTTGTGGTGTCTAAAAACTGATTTTTCATGCTTCCAAATTTGTTTTGTTTTAGTTCCTGCATCAGTTCTGCTGCCCCTGAGAAAGGATGAACATGATCTTCCCTTTCAAAATCAGGCACTGATTCTTTGTGGTGGGACCTTACTTTGGGGACCAACACTTGACTAGAAACTGCTGGTTGTCAGGATATCCACTGTACTTCCTGGTTTATCATCTGTGGTATTTGTTTTATTAAGTCAGAGTACCATTCTTGTCTCCAGTTAGGTGAATGGTGCCAGGGTGCCCTACTCAGGTCACATCGTCATCTTCTTTAGCCTACAGCCACCAACCTGTTCTAATTTACAGTAAGCTGGACTTCACATCCAAAGGAAACTCAGGCTCCATTAAAAAAAAAATCCAAGTCCCATTATGTTGTTTCCTCTTTGTGTCACATGTCTGCTCTCTGCCAAGTAGGAAGCCTCTGGAGAAAGCTGATGAGGCTGGGAGCCCTTAGTTCATTTCCTTTACCTTCCTCAAGCTTGCAGGGTTATTTTTTCTATACTGTTGTGGATTATTTACATATAAAATCTTTTTTTTTTCTTTTTGCCTTACATTGACCCTTTGAATTTATTCCAAATACGTGAAATGTGTATGCAACACTTCCTGATTCATAGATAAAGAAGTAAAGCTACAAAGAGGCAACCAGCAAGTTAAAGTAGCTAATTACATGCATCTCCAGTATAGTCCTTCCAACTTGTATCTGTTAGCATTTATAAAGAATAAGAAGAGTTGGCATGATTTGCCATGGGAGTAACATTTAATCCTGGTAGGGCCACTGAGCTACCAGGTATCAGCTACCAGCTGGTGTACTATGACTATACTTCTCTCCTAGCAAAGCTTATTGATTGAGTGATGCCAAGATAGAAAGGCTAGTCACTTCATAGCAGATGTAATACAACTTCCTTGATGGCTAGTCCCACTACTGAGAATACAAGCACCTGCACCATGCTTGGTCTTCTGCACAGGTAAGAGCTCACTGCATAGAAAGGAAGGGCAGTAATTAGCATCAAGGCCTAATGTTCACCATTCTCCAGTAAAATAGGAAGGGAACAGATGTCATGAATCCAGAGGCACGGGCAGGAGGACACATGGATATTTATAGGGATTCAGCAGAGAACAAGGGGATTAGTGGACTCAGGTGCTTATAAGGTTGTACTTCAGGGTCCACAGAGGCACTGATTCAGTGGCCTATCTCCAAAACACATCAAGGACTGTGATCCAAGAGGGAGAAACAGGACCATTTGGGAGGTAGGGCAGGCCTGCTTCTCATTAGTACACCCCAGGTGTCAGTAACTCCAAAGAATGAGAGGGCCCCCGGCCAACACCAGAAGTCTGTGATCTCAGAAATGTGAAAAAAGCTGAGATAGTAGTGTCTGCTACTGCAGACACTCAGCCCACGGAATTGGCACATCTTTCTCATTAAGAGGATGTAGTCTCTAGGGGAGTGGAGGATGGCTGAGAATGTAAAGTGCTTCCTGCATGGGGTGAAAACCTGAGTTCATTACGTAGTATTCATTTAAAAGAAAGGCAAACTGACAGGTATGTTTAATCTGTGTGCTGGGGTAACAGAGACAGGAGGATTGAAAGAGCCACCTGGCTACCCCTTCTAGCACAATCAGTGAGCAACACCTTCAGTCTGAAATCCAGTCTCAAAAAGTAGAGAGGAGAATAACTGAAGAAGACACCAGATTTTGACCTATGACATCTGCACACTTGTGCACACATTCAGAGACAGAGAGAGGAGGAAAAGAGGGAGGAAAGGAAGAAGGGAGGGAGAGGGAAAGGGAGGAAGGGAGGGGAGAGAGGGAAGGAGAGGAAAAGATTGTAAAATACAATACACTATGTTCTTTCAAAACAGACTATCTCCAGGGTCACATTCATTTCCTTTCTCTAGCTTCAAAGAACTGCCTCAAAACACACATCTGTTCCTCTCCTTTAATGTGAGCAAAGGGGGAGGTAATGGAGAAAACAGGGGAAGCCAAGCAGACCCCATTCGTAGCACCCTAGAGAGAAGAGGACAGGAAGTATGGGGGAGTCAGAGGCAGGGTGTCCTCAGGAACCTGGCGTGCTGTCTGGATGCATGGGGTCCCTGCAGAGAGTGCGAGGCTGTGCCTAGCTAGCCAGTGCTCCACATAGGGCTGGCAAGGTTCCAGAGAGGTACACCCACGGGACTTGTGTGCACTGGGGCACGGGACAAAGAGGGCTAGGCCTAGCCTGAAGCTGACAGGATCTGTCTGTCTGTAGAATCCATCTAGACATCTGCACTGTCAAACAGGAAAGTAAACATTTATTTCAAGGTAGGGAAAGAAACTTTCAGTGAGGAGCTGTCCCCGCACCCATAGCACACCCCACAGTCTCCCCGATGTTCCTCTTTGGAGGTGCTTCCTGTTTTCTGTCTTGGGAGTTGCAGGAGGTGATGGCTGAAAAAAGGAGCTCCCTTCTAAGGAATGGGTGCAGAAGGGGCCCTGGAAGCCCTGGCTGCTGACCTCTTTCGGGCAGCCTTTAAGATGGTCTTGTTGAATAGCTCTTTCTCACGGTAGTGCACTGGTGGGCCACGGAGGTACTTCTCTTCTGCTTCCTTGTAGCTGAGCTCATCCAGGGCAGCGATAGAGCAGATGATTGCTTCTGGAAGAAGAACCTCCATGGTAAACCGCACGTTGTCTCCTCTTGTCAGCGAGAGCAGGGCCTCGTCTGCTTCCTTGGATATTTCTTGCAAATGCCTGGCCACAAGATGCAATTGATCCTCATCCTCCAGGTAGGTCTCAATGCAGAAGACTTCCCTCCTTGATTTCCAAAGATCGTCCAGCCACTTGGACTGTTTTCTGCCCTTCATGATGTCCCGCAGGTGCTGGTCGGCTCCCTTTCTCTTCACAATGAAGTCCACGAGCTTCTGGTTGGCTCTGTCCCAAGCGGCCCTCATACGGTCGGGTAAGAGTTTCTTGTGGGGCCTCTTTCCACCCAGGGCCGTCTCCTCCTCCCAGTCTTCCAGATCGGCATAGCTCACCTTGGGGAAATCAATATGTAGTTCCCCCTCCTGGATGCCTCTCCTTAGTGGGTAACTGGCTTGGGCAGTGTAGTAGTCCATGAAGGAGCCCAGGAAGGAGCCACAGGCCAAGCCCTCTCTGTAGTGGTCGATCACGGAGAAGCACCAGCTGATGCCCTGTCTGTACTCTCTGCTGGCTCTTTTCATGAGCGATATTTTCTCTCCACAGTCCAGATGTTTCAGCTTGTGGAGAGGGACACGGACACCCCTGTGCTCAAACTGCATGTTGCCTTCAATCAACAGGACCCTCGCCGCCTTGTCTTTTTGGCTGACACTCTTCACCACTGCTGGCCAGAAAGGAAGGTCCTGAAATTTGAACCAGACCAGCATTCCTTCTTCAATAGTATTTGGCGGCTGGGCAGAAACCACCTTGGTGGCTTGGCCTCCTTCCTGAATCCCGGTCCCCCTCCCCTTGAACTTGGTGTTAGTCGCCTTTGAGTGCACCTGAGGTTGCATTTCTGGGAACCTGCACTGTGGACATGGCACATGGATATTCCTTTTCTTGCTAGCAATGCGGAGGGATCTTCGCAGCCTCGGGATTGGAGGCATGCAAGCTGTTGTTGCCCTGTTTGCAGCTGGCCTCAGGGTTCCTGGGCCGGGGTCTTCCTTGTTCTCTGGGAGGGTGGTCTTCCCTTGGACTCCAGTAGCCCAGATCTCTAGGCCAGCACACCCTGTTTGTTGCTTGAGGGCTTTGGACGAGGTTGAGAGGCACCTTGGTGGCCTAGAGGCAGCCTGCTGCTCATTCTTAGCCTGGACACCCTCCCGGGAGGTTGGGGCACTCAAAGGCCTGAGCTTAGATGTGCTCAGCTTTCTCATTCCTAAATTATAACCAGCATTTCCTGCAGTTGCTGAGTATCTTGACCCCTCTTTGATGCCTCTTAGCACATTCCCTTGCATCTCAAAATGTGGGGGCCCAACAGCAGTGTGTGCCTGGGCTTTCCCCCCTTGCACGGCGGGCACTTTCTGTGAGCCCATCCGCAACACAGGACCCTGGCAGTGGTCCTGCTTTCCAGGACTCCTCTGGGAGAGCTTTTGGTCTTTCTGGTTGTTCCCTTGGAGCTGCAGGCACTGGCGTAGGCTGGAGCTGGCCTGCTCTTTCGGAACCTTTGGAGAAGTCGTGCTGGTTCTCCGGCCACCTGCCCTTCCTCCTTGTAACAAAGAGGCTCCCTCGCCCAGAATATCTAGTGCCACCTTGAGTGCTCTCCTGTATGCCCTGGTCTGCCCTGGAAAGCTACTGCCCTGTGACTCCTTCCCTGCTGAGGAGGCGATGGTCACAATTTCAGACTTGGTTAGGGGCCTTACCTCGGTGCTCCTCACTCTTATCTTCTCACCCATAAGCAGGATTTGTACCTCCAGGAAAGGGGCCCCTCTCCTCTTACTATGGGCCGAGGTCCCGGGTCTGGACAACACCCTTGCAGGCCATAGCTGACCCTTCCAGCCACAGAGCACATACTCTGCGGAGCCCATGGTGACAGGACTCTGGAGCTGTGCTGATCACAACAGGGTGACCTGACCGCCTTGGTTGTGGTGGGCACTGTGACTGCCTGCTGGTCGTCTCTGGCCAGGCTTTCCTGCCCTGTGGTGCTGGACTCCCTCCAGAATCTGATAGAGAAGCTCCAACTGATTTCCCTTAGGGTTATGTGGGCGTATCCTGTAAGATGGGAGAAGGAAGCAGAGCTGCATTAGGAAGGAAATAAATAGGCTTTAGCAGGCATGGAAGCCTTAAATCGGTGATGTGAGGCAAGAGAAATGAAGGAAGCTCACAAAGTCTGTTCTACAGATGTGGGAGAAGATATGCAAAGGTTCCAGAGCAGACATGACACACTTGTAACAATGTTGTTCTCCACCCAGAGGCTGGGGTGTGGAACTTCCTCCCAGAGAGGTGGGTATCTTTACAAGGGCTGTGCATTTTCTTGCCCACCCAGTAAGTACCTTGGGGATCCCTGGGAAGCCTCATTTTTCTCTTCCCTAGGGAGGTAATCCCAGGAAGTCTGTGGACAACCTAGTACATGAGCCTTCCACACTTGTGTGATTCCAGGTTGAGCAGCGAGGAGGTGGAAAACTCTTCATGGTGATTCACATAACATGGCAATCAAGGATGGCTGCTCATAGCTTCTGGCCACTCCCCCAGCCCCCCACCAATCTTTTAGCTCAGATCTGTTTGTTCCCAAATCCATTTTGGACCTCGCTATGGGATCAAGTGTCCACAGGACACACGTGGCGAGAGCCCCAAAAAGAAGACACTTCTTCACTGTGGAGATATGCTTACTAATTGGCAGACTCAGTGATGTCAGATGGTGAGCAACAGGGTGATAAGTCTGACAGGGTGACAAATGTCTCTGTTAGAACTGTGCACCATCCTGCTGCAATGTCAAGGCTGTAGTAGACCCTGCACACCCACATCTGCCTGTGATGGGCACTGATCCTCCAACAGATCCGAGACCACTTACCTCTCCTGGCTACAACTACTGTGCCCTGATTTTAATCCATAAAGTCTTAGACAGTTGGGAAATTAAAGCAGCTATTTGATGACAAGGGTGGTCACTTGCCCATCCCTATGTCTAGTAGTATCCAATATCATCGGTAGCATAGCTCTCCCATTCATGTTCCTCCATATTGTGCCTCTCAACATAGTCCCTTCCCCTTAGGCTTCTCAGTGCAATCTCATACCTTTCTTCTCCTCTCTCTGTCTCTTTCTCTGTCCCTGTCTGTGTGTGTGTGTGTTTAGGGTGGTGGCTACTCTGTTCCTGACTGCTTCTGCCTTGAGCCAGCCAGTTTCCTATCAGCTGTGTGCATGTCACCCATGCCCGAGGGGAACCACATCTGTCTGATCCCCAAAAAAGTTTCGCTGTGCTTGCCAAGAGGACTATAATGCAGAGGAAGATCCATGAAGGGCTCACATGCCATCATTGCTCACTGTTCACACCAGGATGCAATTTTGATTCCTGTCATTACCCTGGCACCACAAGGCACAGTGAGACAGTGCACTGTGGACTCTTCTTGGGAACTCCCATTAACCTGCGTACCCTCTGTGAGTATGGGCACACAGAGCATAGGGACCTCAGACCTTATCCTAGGAATTCCTAACCTTACAGAACTGTGGGGGGCAAGTGAGATTCTCCTCAATCCCTCAGTCTTTCCCTTCCCACCCTCTGTATCCATAAATAGCTAGTGATATATCTAGTCCCCCTATTCACTATGCAAATGTGCAGAATCTCTCCTCTTGCATTCCCATCCAAGCCTTACTGACTTCAAATCTGATTTCACAATGCATAAACTGGCTATCTACATAAAGGAGGCTAGCTGTGTGTCAGGCCACACCTGCTGGATGATGCAATACTAAATGTGTATGGTGGAGGTATGGAGCTCAATTTAGGGATCACCAACAGGAACCCTTCCTCGGATGAGGCTGTGTCATCTCACAGGGCTGGCTGGCTTCCTCTTATTCGGCCCCCTTGGAGTCCTGGGCCTTGTGACACGGGTGTCTCCTGAGGGACACAGAGGAAAACAAAAGCCCCTCAGTTACATTAGGCTGCTATCTGCTGGACCTTCCTCAAACAAGCCCTCTAGCAAGGCTAAATGAGCACCATCAGGCCCAACCACGACCCCATCATCCAGCCACCACGCCTCAGAGGGCACCCTTAAAAATCACAGATGGGAGAGTTACACTTATAGAATGCACCCATGCAGGCCTGCACATGCCTCAGGCAAGACATTCTCAGACCCACATACTTCAGTCAGAAAACATTCCTGGGAATACTATGTGTGCACTCAAGCCCACAAGCCAGGGTATCCACACAGCATCTGTAACTCAGTCATAAAGAGATGTGTGTGCACTCATATCAGGCCACACTCACTCCCACCCCCACACAACTTCAGTGTGTATTCTGTCTGTGTATGTCTGTTGCTCCAGGGCATATAAAAGTCTTTGCCTTTCCTACAGCCTGCTTAAATGTTATCTGTATTGCTACCTGCCTCCTTGTTTCAGGCAAGGCATTGCCTGCCTCAAGACCACTATTTTCAACCAATGGTTTGCTGACATTTCTGTGATAGTTACCTTTCTGGTAAAAACAGCAATATCTTCTCCAGAGGCACAAGGAGAAGTGTGAGAGATGTAATCCTGAAATCTGTCTCAGCACGTGCTTCAGCCCTGGGACCAAAGGCCTTCTATTAAGAACTTGCACACAGTCTCTGTGTGTGAAGTCTAGTCACATTTTTTCCAGATGGGACCAATGGCTTCCCTGCCTGTGAAAAGACAGACACATGGGTGGGGGATCAGTCTGGTGAGAGGGTGCAAGAAGAGCACAGTGTATATTGCTCACACCCAGGAGCAGAGACACACAGAGGGATCCAGATGTGCTGGTGGGTTACAGGGGAAATGCAGCTGCACACCCTGTAATGCCCAGCTGGTGCCTAACCCAATGCTGAGCACTGTAAAGTCTCAGACACAGACACAACCTCGTGCCTGTTGAGGGGACAAAGTCTGCCCGTTCCTCGGGTGTTCATACTGTCCCGATTTATTTTGTTAACCTCAGTCTGCCTAAGCGTGGCCAGTATAGAGGCAGCTGTCTTTCAGAGGCTTTTTTTACTTCCTCTGTTAGGTATCCAGGCCTACAGAGTATCACCACTTGGCATCAACAATCCTCCAAGGAAACTGCTGCTCAGAACCTGCCTCCCACTCCTAAATCCCAACCCCAGCCCCAGAGGTGCTTCCCCCCATTTACCTCCTCCTTAAATGCCTTCTGGCTTATCTCTAAGACAACAAAAGCCACAAATATCTAGGGGTAAGGAGCTGCCGCACAAATGCAGTTATTCTGTCAAGAGCACAAGTGACCATCATCGCCAAACAGAAAGGAGGCATCCATTTACATGTGTTGGCGAACTATGCTTTCAGGGCCTGAAATGATAAAGCTGGCACCAAAGGGTTGCTACCTGAGAACAAAGAGACAGGGCTGGGTCCTTGGGGCTTCACTTCAAACAGTGGTAGTGAGAACCTCTCCTGTCCTATGAATGAGCACACAGGCTCCCAGGGCACACTCACAGGGTCAGCTCATACACTCACACAGGTTGGCTGCAGGCACCTACCTATGCGCTTTGCGTGTCTCTCTAGTGATCTCACCTCTTCAGTCTGTGAGTATCCTTCGCAAATGCATCAGTAACCAGGAAAGAATGGCTTGTCTCCGTTGTCATGGAAACCACAGTGTCATCAAAGACCTTCTTTCCCAGTAGCCAGTTCTCTGTGGAAATCAGGAAGTACTAATTCATCCAGGAGGCTGACTGTTCATTTACATCTTTGTCACCTAGTTCCCCCATTGCCCCTGCAGCTGCAAGCATGAAAAAAAAGTAAGCATGCACACACTACAGAAGATGACGCTGCCATTCCAGGGTGCAGGGCTTTTGATCACAGAGGGACAAGGCAAGGCAAGAGATGACAGGTTCCAATCTCCTTCTAATATAATAAGATCAGGGGCCATGTCTGAGAAGGACATCTTTTCACCTACCAGAATTCAGAAGGCAGGCATGTTGCTTCTCCAGGTGCAAATAAATATTCTAGGACCTTGCCAGGACCTTGGACCTGCACAAGATAGAAAGTAGCTCAAGAATTCAGGTGGCAGCTGCATCAAAAAAAAAAAAATCCCTCTTGAATCTCAAGCAGGAAGTGAACAGATCAAACTTCAAATGGTAGAAGCCTCAAAGCCCGCCCCCAGTGACATATTTCCTCCATCAGTGCCACACCTCCCAAACAAACCCCAAATCAGTGCCATCTACTAGGAAGCAAATATGCAAAAGCCCCAGGCTGTGGAGTATGTTTCATTCAAACCAACACACTCATACACACAACACACATACACATACACATCACACACATTCACAAATTCACACACAGACATACACACAGTTGCGTACTCACACACACAACAAATGCACACACACACACACACACACACACACACACACACACACACACACACACCACGTGCGCCGCCTTCCCCGCAACCTCTTCAACTGGCACACAGGAAACTGTTCCATTAAGCTGTCCCAAGGCATGACTACTAGTCTATGCACCCATCCCTGTATCCAGTGAGATGTTTTCTCAGCAGATTAGATGACACCAGCTTGGAGAGTTCACCCCTTCAGGGTCTTTATATTCTGCCTGTGGCACATACAAGGATCCTTACAGGAAGTGCCTTTTGTCTGACTAACTTGACTGAAAATGCTTCCAACATTCGTGGAGTGGCAGTGCATTTCCTTCTTAGGGCTGGGTAGTATTCTGTTGCTTGAGTGTACTATGCTTGGCCTATCTCTTCATCATGAGGGCCTAATTCAGGATCTTTCCACTGTGCCTGGGGCAGCTGTGAGCTTTTGCATATTGCTATTTGCTCAAATGCCTCTATTCAGGGGTGTGGCCCATAGATATAGGGGTCCAGTGACTGTGTGATGGGCTGATGTAGCATTTCCCATTCTGATGAACACAAACGTCCTCCCCGCAGTAGATAGGGCATTGAAAATTCCCACAGCAACAGGACCTTGGGAATCTTCCTGTGGTGAACAGTTCTTAATTTCCTTCCTAAGTAGTAGAGTAGGGGCTGGATTTAACTGCTGTCATTGTATGCTTCTTGCATTTCCTCAGGCCAGATATCATGGACCACGTGTTGTGAGCACCCATGCTCCATGCGTGCACGGATGACTGGTGGTGAAACATGGTGCACATAGATCCACAGCCCTTGGGGGAGGACAGTAGGACCAGGAAGTGTCAGAGCCCAAGCTGAATGATACTGTGATAGACAGGAGTCTCACTTACCCTTCAGATTGGACAAGCTCCTGAAGGCAATCAGAAAGGGGGCCTGAGTACTACAGTTCTAAAAAGGCTGGCATGACACAGTACTGTGGGCAGGGGACTAGGGGACTCCTGTCTCTGACCCTTGTGTACTTTTGCAGTCGTCACTGGACACCTGGATCCCCCAGAGAAACTGCCACGAGTGATGCTTAGACAGGAGGGCCTTAGTGGGGCCCAGTGTACTTGCACAACCACAGACACCAGTCAAGCACTCACATCTAGCTCCAAGTTACACTCCTGGATTGCTGGGTGGGGGTCACTTAGGGGCACCTTCAGCTAGTCTCTTGCATGGCCAGCACCTTTAGCTTCTGCAAGCAAGGACTAATCCTGGAAAAGTAAGGTTTCTGTGATAATCCTGAAACATTTCTGTATAGGTGATTAGGAATTAGGGCCCATGACGTGACATCATGGCTCTCCTTCCACCCTGGAGAGGACAAACCCAAGAAGGGCTGCCTGGGAAAGCTTTGTGAAAGTTCCAGGGACTCTAAGGAGTGGGGAGGAGAGTGTGCATGCTCCTGCAGAGCTCAGGGAGCTTTCACAAGGCTCTCTCAGTACCCTTTGGGTACTTCCGAGGTTCTGCATAAATCCATATTTCCACATGTGAGGGTATTAAAAATAGGGAGCAGAGGTGTTTGGGGCACTTTTGGCCCTTCCTAGTTGAGTTCCCAGTTTATGCATGCACAACTGAAAGCTCCAAGACAAGCATACAGGCTTTAGAGGGGTTGGGGCCTGGTGGGGTGTGTGTGTGTGAGAGAACAATGGAACAGCATTGCTCTCCAGGCTCACACACAACAGACATGTAGAATACTTTCCTGAAGTGAGGAATACCTGACACCACCCTGGAGGCGAAAGAGGGTCTCAGGGATTGTGTTGAGCTATGTATGTCCCTGTAGGTGAATGACTAGGTATTGGGACCCAGGATAGTCCCTGAGGTGGAGGTGTGGAGCCTGAATTCCACAGTGGAGTGGAGGAGGCCAGCAAGGGCAGTGTGGGAAAGCTTTGATACAATGCAGGGTGTGAGCAGAGCGGGCAGGACAGCATGTGTGCTCGCAGGACTAGGGATCAACTACAGGGCCCTTGCTGAAGACCTTGGGCACAGAACACATTCATCCAGGTCCACACTTCCACAGTTGGACTTACTTAATACGGGTATGTAGGTGTTTCAGGTCCTTCCAGGCCTGAAGAGCACAATTTCCCATTTACACATGCTTGATTGCAGGTGGGCCTAACCAAGAAAAAGTAGCGGATAGGCGCTCGTATCATGTGTCCTTGCTTTTTCACAGAGGCCGAATCTTTTCCAAAGGGAGGCACAATTAAGCCGTGACTACCCTCCCACGGGGAAGCAGGGGTTCTGGGCAGCAGTGGGGAAGTGTGTTCCTCTAGGTGAGTGAAGAGGTATTATGACCCAGGGTGGATTCCTGAGGTGATGTTTAGGGCCTGAAGTCCACATGGAGTGACCTAGGCCCCAGAAGGACAGTCTAGGAATATTTTGTGTGGGACACAGGGTGTGAGAGGAGTGGACCAGGCAGCGCATGTTGCCTGGGGATGTAGTTGGGGCCTTCCTCATGGTCCTTTCTGAGGTCTTAGGGTACTACACATGTTCTCTCAAGCCACACGTCCACAGGTGAGCCTATTTAAAACGGGGTGTGGGTTTATCAGGTCCCTTGCAAGCCTAACACAGCAGTTTCCTTTTGACGCATGCGCGACCCCAAGCCTCAAGTCACACCTGCACAATTTCCAGCTGGACCGCAGAAAAGAAGGATTGGCCAGTCTCGCGCGCACACACACACACGTTTTTTCACCCTGTTGTAACACTTACGGAAGTGACTTTTCATAGCTGTGACTACCTTTGAAGGTAAGAAGGGTTGGGGGGGATTGCACTGAGGAGGCCTGTTTCCACAGCTGACTGACTTAGTATCGGGACCCCAGGGTAGGACCCTTCTGGAAATGACTTCACATTAGCTGTGCCCACCCTCGAAAGTGAGAGGGATTTGGGGGGGATGCGGATGCTATGGGTTATATCTCTGTAGCTGAGTGACTTAGTATTAGCTGTACCCACCCTCCAGGGTGAGAGCGCTTTTCTTTTTGGGGTGTGGGGATGCTGTGGGTTATACCTCTGCAGCTGAGTGACTTAGTATCAGGACCCTTCAGGAAGTGATGTCTTGCTAGCTGTGCCCACCCTCGAGGGTGAGAGGGGATTTGTGGGAATGCA
>NW_026596129.1:1152831-1166625 GCF_907164565.1 Psammomys obesus
AGGGAAGTCAGTCAGGCTGTGACCGCCCTCGAGGGTGAGAGGGATTTGCTTTTGGGAGAGGTAGCTTTCGGTCATATCTCCCTTAAAGCTGTGTCACTAGATACTTTGGGACCCATGGTAGTCCTCGAGGGGACCTCCGGATCCTAAATTCCCTGTCACACATAGAGGCTCCAGAGGTCAGTCTGACGAGGTTTGTTAGGGTGGGCCACAGGGGCTTTTGAGAGGAGCAGGAAGGGCAGCATGTGTGCTGGGGAAGGGGCTAGGGACCCTGTCTGTGTAGTGCAGACATTCTCCTGTGGTCCGTATTTCCACGGGTGGGACCACTTAAAAGAGGGTTGTGGGAGTTTCCTGTTCCCGTGGTTCGGTGCTCGGGCCATCCCAGGTTCGGGCATGTGCAAATGCAGCACCCACACGTTCCATTCCCCCTCCTGACCCCCCTCCCTCCCCTGTCCTCACACCAGGCCCGCCTTACTCAGGCATACGTGGTTGCAGTTTTTGCTTTTCCAGTTGCAGAGATGCGTATTTTCTGGGCAGCATAACTAGGTGTGACCTAACTTCATGGGTAAGGATGGTCTCATCATGGCTCCTGTGCACCTAGGTTTGTACCGAGGTATTGGGATCCAGGATAGCCCATGATGTCCTGAGTCTCACATCCCCATTGCTGGGTATCCTTTGGTCAAGATGGGACATCTGGGTACACTGAGGTGCAGCCTTGGATCACATCATGAACGGGATGTCTGTCACCATTTCCGATGTCTCCTGGGCCCTTTTGATCAATGGCAGTTGCCAGGCCTGACCCAGGCATGTGTGACTGTTGGACCCATCTGTTGCAAGAGCACCTCCTAGCCCTACCTTCTGAGTTTGCAGGCCACCCCCAGGCCACCCATTCATCTGTGCTGGGCTGCCTCTACTAAGGATAAGTGCTTGGCCCATCATCTGTGCTGGGCTGCCTCTACTAAGGATAAGTGCTTGGCCCACCATAGGCAGGTGGGCCTGCTGGGACAGCCTCAACTGTATGGACTTTCTGAGTGGCCTCATAAAGGGCTAGATTGACACATATTTGCCTGCTGGGTACCCACACCTAGCCTCTAGCACCTTCTACACATGCCAAGCACCCTGCTTGTGTGAGTCCACCAGCTGGGCCCACTTGCTGGGCCCTTTCTCATTCATAGGTGCTGTTCCAGCCTCTCAGAAAGCACACTGCTGGAGGCATGCAGTGGCAGAGGAAATTACCTTCTTCTAAAGAGGAGAGGGTGTTGAAATAGGACTGTCCTGGTGGGTGGGTGGTTGCTAAAGGATGCTTTGGTGAAGTCAGAGTGTGGGGAGATGAGAGTAGTGTTGTGTGTGGTAGAGCCAAGCTTGTCCTGTGAGGTGAGGTCCAGGTGGAAAAAGCAGGATCCTGGGTGGGGGGCTTCAGTTCCCCACAGAGAGGTGTGGACCATCACGGGACTCCCTACAAATGCCATGGCAGGCAGAGTAACCATCCTTGAGAGGCAAGAAGGAAATCCTTTCCAACATGCCTTAACTAGCAGGTGCTGGTTCAAGCTTCTAGAGTTTGACCCTGGGTTTATTTTAGACATTGTTAAGTGTGGTACTATTTGGGGGAAAAGTCCCCGGTAACACAGTTCCCTGTGCAGAAGGAAGATCCAGGCCTAACCACGTAGACACTCCTTTGCAATGTACGTGTGACCTCTGCCATGAAGAGGGTTCCTATGGCTTAGGGGCCTAGGATCTGGTGCGGTTTTAATCATACAGGCAGTGCCGAGGGCACCAGGCTGTAATGGACATTTTGACATCTCCCCTAAGGAAGGGTTCTGTTGACTGAGAAACAAATTTAAGGATGGAGGTCTAGGGAGGGAGAGTCTGAGAAAAACTTAATAGTCTTGGAGATTTGGGCCTGGTCTGGCCTGGCCCTACAGGTGGCACAGATCACCAGGCTATTAACAACCACCACTCCCAGGCTTCTGAGTGGAAAGCAGGTATACACATCGCTTCACAGCCCTGGCTTCTGTGGTGCTTGTCTGTGAGTACAAAGACCTCATGCCTTCTACAGGCTGCTTTTCGTTTGGAGTGAGTACATTAGGGAACCTCTACATTTGGCTCTGGTGTATTCTTTGGGTCTCCCCTGCACCGGTGGGTCCCTGAGTTGCTTGTGAAGTATCTGGACTGAGAGTGTGTAGGGATTTCACCTGACTGTGCAGCAGGGCTCAAACACTAAATGCCCAGACATGGCTCCAGTGACCTCATTGGCCATCGGTGGGTTGGTGTTTGTGACTAGACACCAATGTTGGGTCACTTGGTTTGGGGGCTAAACCAAGCTTGTCTTATCTTGGGGACAACAAATCAGGAGGAAAGGCTGAGATGAGGGCTACTTGGTTGTAGAGAGTTCTGCATTCAGACAGAGGGTGGGACAGAATGTGATTGGACCTGGCGGGCTATTGATGTCACCTTCCTGTCTCCTCTTTGCTCCAGCACAAATGCCAGGGCACATGGCACATGAAGTCCTGGTCCCCGTTTCCATTGCAGTCATGAAGTTCTTCTCAGTGTCTTTATTGTCTGTGCATGCCAACATTTCAGGAGTCCTGCGTGGCCCAGGAAAGCCCCAGCCATGTCAGCCCAGGATCAGAAGGCTGTGAAGAGAAGTGCCAAGCGCCCAAGGGCAGATGGGACTCTCCTATCAGATGACTTTCAGAACCCTGATGCAATCGCCCCTGGTAACAACTGATATAGGGCATATAGGGCTGGACCCAGTGGAGGGGATATTCTACTACCCTTTGGCATGTGGAGCTCTGGGCCATCGGGGTCGGGGCAGGGTAAGGAACATGGGGGTAGTCTGACACTGGCCACTGGTACTCAAGCATGTTCTGTGCTTCAGTCCCCACCTGACATTCTTACCCCGTGGCAGAAATTCGAGGCTCACAGAGCCTTTGGTCCTGGCCAACATGTCTCTCAGGAACCCCATGGGTCACAGGGAATTTCCTTTGTGAGGCTTGTACAAATACATGTACCCCGATGTCAGATGTCACTAGGCTCTGACTCAGCTGAGTTTCACCTGTGTCTAGGGGCTATCGGTGGGGGCATGAGTTCCTGGAAGACTGCTTTAAAACCTTTGATGACCATGGGCTCAACCACCTCTAGAGTGAAGCTGTTTCTCATTTGTGGTGAAGAGAGCCACACATTTCATTTGCAAAGGTTTATTTCTGTCTTCTCAATGCAGCAGACAATCCAGCAGTTGACACCAGAGAGCTGAGCAGCTGTTCATTGGGATCAGACGTGCAAGAGACCAGGTGATGTCTTAAAGGAATATTGGCCTGTTGAGTGAGGTAGTTTCAGTTGAGGTCATATGCAGGTATACAAAGAAAATTAGCCCTTTCCTGAAAAAGGATCTAAGTGGAGAGCTCAAGTGAGAGAAGGCAGGAGACAGGGAAGAGGCAGGCAATACCCAGTTGAGGAGAAGGTCTGGGGGTGCAGGAGTTAGAGGCAGACTCTGTAGGTTGAACATGGTCCCATGGTATGAAATTTGAAGAGACACTGTCTGGGTGACATAGGACAGATGGCAGGAGGGTATTGAGAAAGGATGAGAGTGAGTATGGCTGGAGGGTGGGACACATGGGTGAGTATAGCTTTATGAAACACAATGCTGCCATACAGTGAATGGATTCCAGTAAACATTCAGTATAAAAACCCCCACCTGCCACACCACGACACAAAGCTACTGCTTGAGGAGAGGACATACTTCCATGGAGGTGCCTGGGCAGGGAATACCTGGAATGCAGTTTTCATGAGTTGCCCAATACCCAAGCTTGGCTGGGGCTCCTGGGGGTACAGCTGACTTTCAGTCACCTATGCTCCAGTAAGTAGCTCTTAGCCATTTTGCCCTTATGCATCTGCACTGAACTCATTGGTTCGCTATGA
This sequence comes from Psammomys obesus, assembly GCF_907164565.1. Lineage (NCBI taxonomy): Eukaryota > Metazoa > Chordata > Mammalia > Rodentia > Muridae > Psammomys > Psammomys obesus. The sequence continues at coordinate 1,156,747 of NW_026596129.1, forward strand.
CAGTGTGAACAAAGGAATAAAAGCAGTGACCCAAAGGGGGAAATATGACTTTGCCCACATAAGCTCTAGTCTCAGCACAGCAGCATGCTTCCCCTTTACTTCAAAGCAAACTTAGGATGTTTGTTTTCAGTTAATGGTTCTGTGTGCATTTTTTTTCCACAGGGAGCCTGTTGAGAAGAGGGCACAAGACTTCAAAGGTATGTTTGAACAAATCATAGACCCAGGGCTTTCGTTCCAACTGCAACCTGTGCATGGTGAGAATGTGGTCACAGAGAGCCAACAGGACTCTGCAACAGTTCTGTCGCCCACAGGATGTTTTGGAAGGGTAAAGTGTCATTTGGCTTTCAGGGGCTACCTTTCACATAACTTTGAAGTAGCTGCTGTGAGCAGGGGGAATGTTGTAGCTGTCACCTAGGTGGTGGGGAAAGAGCTTCCTGTTTCCTGCACTGCTGAAGAGTTGAGTGCTACTAGGCATGGTAGACCAGCAGATAAATCTCTGCCTTTTAACTTACTGCACAAGTGGTACTTTGCATTTCAACAGCTGTTTTTCAAGTTCCGAATTAAGTCATTTTTCTGCCTTTCCAGAGTTGCTCTCCCCCAGGAACCCCTGCCAAAGGAGGGCAGGAAAAACAGCCTTTAGTCTGTGCACATTTCTGAGCCTGTCAGGAAACGCTGAAAGCAGCACACTGTGAACCAGGAAGAAAAGTGTGATAGCATGCAAACATAATGTGTGCAACATTAGCTTGTTTTCTGTCCTCCATGGTAACCGAGTCAATGTGCCTCATACTCCTCAAACTGAGGCAGTTTTCTTTCAGCTCTTGATTCATGTGTATAGGTGATCCTAAGACCTCATTAGTAGAGAGGCGTTGTCAGTTCTTAGCCAGTGTTTATAGTCATTCTATACAAACAATGATGTCTGACAGCATCGCTCTTTCTAATGCAGAGGAACTGCTTGGGTTTTGAAGTGTTTGGAAAATGCTTTGTTGGTGGCAGTCTTCAGTCAAGCAGGATGCCCCACCCCTATACTCCTAGTACTTAGGAAGTGGAGGCAGGAGAATCAGGGACTTTAGGTTGGCCTCACTTACCTGTCAAGTTTGTGACAAGCCCGGGACACAAAAGACCCTGTCAAAATTAACACACACACCACCACCACCACCACCAACACCACCACCAACAACAACAAAAACAAAGAGCAAATTAACAGCAAATCTATAGTTGTTTGTATTATCATGTAGGATAATGTGTCCCAGATGAAAAAGTGCTTCTTCCTCTGGATCTTGGATTTAAAGTGATACTATTTCCTTTCTCTTATAGGTGATTACATTACCCGGATCCTGGAGGCAGAGAGGAAGCAGTTTGAAAAGAATATAAATGCCTCTTTCAGAAGCCTGAGTGAAAACCTGCAGAGTATTTTCAAAACCCAGCAGGAGTCAAGGTAAAGTTATGACCTTCTGTAAAGGAGACATTTACAGTCTTTACTCTGCCTTCCCAAGTCCCTCCTGCCTGCCACCATGATCATGCACAGAGTGGAACAGCCAAGGACATCTATGAAGCACTGCATGTTTTTTCCTCATGACCTGGTCCTATTCATGACCAGTGTAACCCGGCCCTCCTTCTATGGAACTGAGATGTGTCAGCTGCAAGACTGACAAGAGAACAGTTTCTCCCCTCTCAGATAACAATACATTTAACTTTCTGTAAGGCAGGCCAGTCCTCTGTGGTCTACAAAACTTTACCTATTAGGAGATACCCTTGGAGCTTTCTTTTGTAAGTCATGCACACGTGGGGAAAGGGTTCTGTGCAATCTTAATGTACTTCCCCTATAGCGAAGGGGATTTAACCTTCAGAACCAGGACTTAGGCTGTCAGACTCTATAGGTTACTCCATAAGGGGAAGGAAAGAGGAGTCTAATTTCAAGCCAGAAATGCAATCTTGAGAAATGTATGCATCAAATGTATGTGTTCAAGAGGGAAGACAGACGAATGATGTCTTCTGTAATGGCTTAAGACAAAATCCTTCTGGAGTGAGTCACATCTCTGCCTCTCATGAGTCAGTTTAATGCATCTTTCCCCCACCCCCGTCTTGCTCCTAGCTCTGTTTCCAAATGATGAAGGTGTGTTGTTGCCTTACCATCACTTGTGAGCATGCTCAGTAATTGGTACTGTGTTTACAGGAAGAAACTTCACTCACTCTACTCCAAGATGTTTTGGCCCCTGTACCAGCAGTGGCTGGAGGAGGTGGAGAAAGCAAGGGAACAAGAAGAAAGCCTTACTGTGAGTGTAGCTTTATCTTGGAATGGATGTGCTGCTTTCATTTCCAAAGTTGCAGGGCTTCAGTACAGCATACAGGGAGGGACAGGAAGTGAGTTTAGGGAGACAAGGAGGGTGGTGGATGTGTTGAGGAGAGACTGGCCACACTGCCTCTCTCCCTGACTTGCTTCTTTTTCTGTGGAGAGGTGACAAGGTCAGTGATGGTCAGTGATGAGCCAGCATGGGGGTGGAGTCAGGGGCTGAGCAGGCACTGCCTGGAAAGTGCAGGAGAAGGTATGGGATTGTATCCTGAGATGGAGCCCTTCATGATCCATGATGTGAGGACACCAAGGAGCAGGAGGCCCAACCTAGACTTCTGACACAGTGATCCAGGATGCAGAGTGGGAGCAGTCAGTGTGGCTGTGGCAGAGCAGGTGGAGACTTAGCTTTCAGTGGTTGGAGTTCAGACCAACTCAGTCCAAGAGGAGAAGAGGGAAAGGCCTCATGCCACTATGGACACTTGATGATGACTGACTGGTCTTTAACCTGGAAAGGAGAATGAGGTTTGGGGGACAGGTACTGGACTCTCAACAGTGTGGTCTTTGGGGCCTTATTCTTCCTGCTAGAGGATGGAGCTTCCCTCCTGAAGATTCTGATTTCCAAAGGTGGGGAAGCAGAGGCTTGAGTACTGCGGGACATGAAGGCCCTGTCCAGTCCAGTAGTTTGAAGTATGGCCTCTGGCATGCCATCGATTGTAAGGCAGTTATGGTCCAGTTACTTGCATTATGCTAACTCAGGAAAATAGTTCACCTCTGTGCCTCAGTTTCCTAGGAGGGAAAGCAGACCTGTGGAGAATCCCTTACCTTCTAGACTTGTGTGTTGGATGGCTTCACTTTTTTACATGTTGCTATGTAATGCTGGACAGCAGGAGCCAGTATATGGTTGCTGTCTTCCCTGACATTCTTGTTTGGTTGATAATGTAGTTGATGGAGTGTCACAGTGTGGGAATGACTGATTAATGAGAAAGGCTTAGGTCAGGACTTTTATGGAAAGAAGGGTTTCCTTAGAAGCTAACCTACGTGCTTGTTGAATATGACAAAAAATGTTAATACTTAGTGAGAACTGGACCACAAGGAACATTTTATACTTATTTTGGTGAGGTGGGAATCCACGGATTAGATGGATCCCATGTTAATTTTGAAATGAGTAACTGTTTCATGGGAGTGTTGCACGGGCTTGACAGACTATCTTACTTTGTGACAGGTCAGACATTGTTATGTTTTTGGTACTGAAGGTCACGTTGTCTTCAGACTTGATCATGAGTTGGCAGAACATGAAACAATATGGGAAGCAATTCCTGTAAGCAGCTGGGTTGGATGTTCAATTTTACTGACACTTTGTCATTCATTTCCTCTATTTCAGCTTATAACCAAGGAGCAAATGAATATTTTAGAGGAAGCTATTTTGGATCATGAAGTCAAGCTTGAGAATGCTAAAGACATGTGTGACACAGTTTTGAAGGTCTGATAGATTGCACTTCTTAAAACACACCCTTGTTTCATACCATGTATCTGTAAAAGCAGAAGACAGACTGGCCCTTTTTCAATTTGTGGAGAAAGTAATTAACTTTGAAATTGGTGATCACATTCTCTGGGAATATTTTGCCCGCACAGGAGAAACACTAGGGTTTGTTTATACCGGGAAGCTGATGACCTTTTGGAGAGAGTGTTCTAGCACGGGAGCTGCTGGCTGGAAATCTGCTCTGGAAGGAGCACACTCTGCATTGCAGTGTGTTGTTGACCTCTGGTGACGCTTTGATATTTAAGTGGTTAAAGACATCTGGAGATCTCGTTTTGGTTTTCTTTGGCTCCTTTTTATTGGATGGGTCCATGCAATAAGCAGTAGGTGAGGACAGCTTTTATTTTCTTTCTTGTTGAGTATTTTGTAGTTTTCCAGTATTAGATGTGGGCAGTCAGAAAGGTGGTAGAAGATTAACCATCTTTGGGTCAGTCAAGACCTGCCTGCTTGCAATTGCACCCTGGCTGTAGTTCCGGGACTTAAGTTACCTTGGCACCCATCTGTATATCCAGGAGTCAAAGCTACCCTTCAGAGGCAATTCTTTTTGATGCTCTTGCTAAAATATACTATGTAACATCTCTCTTCAAGATCTGATTCAGACACCTTCACAAAATTGTTCGGTGTGTCCCAGCAAACTAATTTTTTTTCAGGGTGCTGTGAGAAGCTAGGTCTGTTTTGCTGAGCAAGAATCAGTATACCCCAGTTAGTAACTTAGTGAATATCTCTAGCACCCATGTGCTTATAATCCCAGAGTCCTGAGGGTAGAGATGGGGATCCTTGGGCCTTGTGGAATGACCAGTGGAGCCAAATTGGCAAGCCCCAGGCTTAATGAGAGACCCTGCCTCAAAAAGTAATGTGGTGAGCGGTCCTGGAAGGCGTACACACACCTGAGAATGAACATATTTGCAAACATGTACACATGGAGGTAATTACTTTCAGATTTTTATGATCTCCAGCCTCCACACACAAATACACACACACAAACACCTTTCCGAACACACCCGCATACATAGTAAAGCTTTTCAAGACCTTGAGAGCTCCCTACACACAAATCCAGTCCTTTTGGAAGAGCCTAAGAAGGTACGGCTCTAATGCAGCTGAATACTGCTTGGGAAATGGCTCCAAGAACCCACCAGAAAGGCTTGCTCCTGCCTGTGAGTGCACAGTGTGAGCAGCACCACAGGGAGAGCCTTTGACTGGGCCTCTCTGGCCTCCCAGGTGGTCCCGGCCTTTCTGCCCTATGCTCTTCTGCCTCTCTCACTCTCTTGATCTCCCTCTGCTCCTTCACTCAACCTTTCTCCTTTGCTAGTCCTAGGCTCTGAGGGAATGTTATCCTGAAACAGGGCCTTTCCAAACTCTTCAGTATTTTCCAGTGGCCTTCCTTCTTAATTATCCCTGCTTCCTGTGTGTCCTCTGCAAACACCCTGCCCCGCCCCCAGAAATTCACTGGCTGCTTCTGTGTGTCTTCCCTCCTCCCAGTGCACCAGCTTCCCCTGAAGTGGCTTCTTCTGTCCCTTGTCCATGCTGCTTTGCTTCTGCTCTTTGCCCAGAGAGCTCCCTGTGCCTGGTCTTCACTAAGGAAATCCTATGTTTTTACCACTGCAAGTCACCATTTCTGTCCTTTTCAGCTGAGTGCCCAGCAAGGTCCCCTTCCATACCTGTTTTCAGCCAGCATGCATGCCACCTGTCCCTAAGCTCCTCTGTGGCCCTAAGAGTAAGGCAGAGTACGGAAAAGCAGGCATTTTGCAAGTGCTGGACAGAGGTGACCAGTTCTTTCTCCTCTAGATCCACCACTTCAGTGTTCTTTGAGAGATCAGAGGAGATTGAGTCCTCACTCCAGCTTTTCTTAGCCTGAAAGGTCATGCGATTGCATACTGTGTCTTCTCTGTGAAAATAACATTTCTGTGGACACAGTGAATGAATGGCCCCTTTCCCTGGGAAACCTCACCCACCTAGTTTTCTGAGATAAGTGCCTTAGCTGTTATGATCCCACAACAATTCTGCCTTCAGTTGTGGCACCTGAACTGTTTTGTGGAGTGGCCATATAGGTACACATCAAGTCACCACTGTTCTTATTTTTTTTTAATTATTGAAAGCATCCTTTAGATATGCATAGCCAGTGCTTTTAAAAGTAAATGAGGTGAGGAGTCAAGTTGGAGTGTCTTCGGGCTCAGGTAGAGGTTTTTGTTTCAGAAAGCCAAGAAATTGCGTGAACATCACAAAACTTTTATTGGCGGTCATCATAGTGAAGTGGAAAAGGAAATCTCCAAGGCTCAGGACAGAGTTATCATGAAAACCGTAAGTTGTGTGTCTCTAACACTGTGTGTCTCCAACTGGCTTTCTGTTGGCAGAGATGTAATAATAATTCTCTAAATCTCCGTTTTTAAACAGCAAGAGCAAGATGTGTCCGTTGTTGAAACATACTTTCAGTCCCTGATCCTTGACAGCTCTGAAGAAACCATCTGAAGCTCATTGTAGGATGTGCAGTGAACATTAATTAGCCTTGCTAAGAGGATGTTAGTAGTAGTCCGTGCTACCTTCTCTTTACTTTGTTTGTTATGAATAAGATGGATTTTGTCAACCATTAAGTGAACCCCAGCAGTTCTGTGAGTAGCAACAGTTAATTGTGGAACCTCCACAACAGCAAGGAAGACATATTCTCCCTAGCCGTGGCATTTTATATTTGGAAGCAGATGTCATTTGATTTGTATGGTTGGCTTCTTTGGTTCTCTGTCACTTCCCAGAAATGATGTTACCTTACTTAGTCCAGGAAGAAGTAAATAAAGATGGGGCCTGTATTTCTGTGCATATTTTCATTTACTCCTTAGGTCATAGAGCCAGTTCCATTGCAAACAGGTCTTTACAGGTAAACCAACCCAGCATGCTCACTCAGACTTGCTGAACACAACTCCTGTGTGTGTACTCAGATGTGTTAAACTGTGAACATGATTTCCACAGCAGAGTCAGGTTCTAACATGTTGGGTTTGAGCTGGTAGTGGGGCTGTGGCATTTCCCAGAGACATCTCGACTCATCTCACTGCTGTGCTCGACAGTGGTTGAAAGACATCTGCTCTTACCTTTGGTTGTAAACGTTTTATAGATGCGTATCTGCATAAGAATTTATGGTCTCAGTGTTTTGGGTGGATGTTTATAGGAGTATTTTTATAGTATTTTATTCATATTTATTACTCAGCTTGGATGTGGAAATGTACACATGTGCTTTGAACTCTGAATTAAAATTTATTTCAGCCAGGTGCAGAGGTGCACACCTTTAATCCTAGCACTCTGGGAGGCAGAGGCAGGCAGATCTCTGTGAGTTCAAGGCCAGCCTGGTTTACAAAGTGATTCCAGGACAGCCAGGGCTACACAGAGAAACCCTGTCTTGAAAACAAAAACAAACAACCAAAAATATGTATTGTTTCTTTTCCACTGCCTTTTTCCAAAGCCTTTAAAATCTTTTCTTGAGTCCATTTGAAGTTGTCTCATAATTTACTTGTAATAATTCCATTTTCATATTTTTATAACATACTGTTAAAAGGAGAACCCACCTCAGAAGAGTAATTTTCATACTCCCCATTTTCCTATGAACCATCCTTCTCTTCTTCATTTTTATAAGCTGTGAGAGCCTTCAAGTATGTATGTCTTTTTTTTTAAACTTTCATTAGATGTCAAACTATGCTGTCTATTTTCTATATCTCCCCTACTTGGATGGTCCTATGAAAGCATTAATCTCCACTTTTGGCAGGGGAGGGCATGACAGAATGGTGAGATCATTGGGAACTGGGAAGTTGGAAGAGGTGGTGTCAGCTCTGAGACTGATAGGACAGGGCAGAGCTACTCATAGCTGTGGCCTCAGCTGAAGTTGGGAGGGGTGGCCATGCACAGCAAAGGCACATGCAACTGCTGCTGTTTGAACTAAGAAGTAGGCAGTAGCTATGACCTTCTTATCCGGAGCACACAGAGAGTTCTTCAGCTCCAGGCACTAGCAGGGTGTTGCAGGTTCTGTCTGCCCATCAGCTCTCTATGCTAATGAGCCTGTGGGGTGAAACCAGCTTCGAACCATCTATGATAAGCATGGGGCCTAGACAGACATAAATGGAGGGACAGGTGTCAGAGCAGTGTACACACCCCTCCCTCAAAGCGAACAAAACCAGTAAGTGGGGCAGAGTTTAAGCCTCATAAAGAGCTCAGTCAGGACAGGCAGGCTGGCCTAGATTGGTTCAGGGACAAGAGGTGCATCATGTGTACCCTCTTCTGCTTCTCCAGAGCAGGAACACCAACACCACTGTGTTCCCGCAACTAGGCCAGCCTCACCTTCTGCCCCCACTCCCACCTCATGCCCAAAGGAAAAGCTGGTGATCACCAAGCACCACTCCCACCCTGTGTTCCTTCAAGTAGACCCATCTCACATTCCTCTACTGCCACCCTTCCATCCACTGCAAACCACTTCCCATGTCCAAAGGTGGGGTCGGGGAGCCAGGGAAGCAAGCATGGTCCTGGGTGTGCTGGGCGCAGAGTGACTCCTCACAGGTTGGCTTGATTCCATCTGGCTACACCCCACTGGCCTGCTGGGCTCTGGCCTAGACACTTCCAGTGCCAGTGCCCAACATTCATTCCCTTCTGCAACTGGCTGCTTATCCTAGACAACCCTCATGGTTGTAGCCCAGTCCCTCTCCCATTGATGTTGTGTGGTCTCCTGCACAGCACTCACTGGGAGCACTTTGCTCCCCTCGACACCTTGGGCCACTCAAGTAGCCTTGTAGGAAATAAGACTCAAGGGTAGCGGTGCAACTCAGTGGCACTATGGAGAACCAACCCCTTCACAATTCTAGGCTTCTAAGGTGCTTCCACCGTGCCCCTACCCATTACACACATTCTCCTTGTCCCTCCCCCAAAATGTGGTGCCATCACCTAACATTTAAAACTAAGACAACCTGATCTTGTAGTGGGGCTGTGGTATTTTCCATGTAGGTGCTGGTTTTTCAAATGCTACTTTATTTGGGGGTTCCGTAAAGCATGTACCTTCCTTCCAACCCTCTATCCCCAGGCAGGGGATAAAGAAAGTTGTAAGGGAAAGGGGACATGGCCCGCTTTACTTCCTCCTGCTGGGTAGGGTCCTAGGATTCCTTTGGGGGCAATACCAATATCGGTCATCAGGAAATCCAGATGTCCAGGTAGCCAGCAAGCCAACAAGAGCAGCAAGCAGTCCTCCATCTCCTCCAGGCAACCATGCCTTCTTCCTCAGGGATATCATATTTATGACCCTAACAGTCCTCAGAATTCAACTAATTCCACCTTGCAAAGACCACATTGTACTCCAGACAATTGACATATGTGAACAAACCAAAATCCCTCAGTTGGGATTTTAACAAAAACGTGTTTACATATCATAAACAAAAATGTCCACAACAGATAGAAGACAAGGTCAGTGGTGGGTTAGGAGCCAGCATGGAGGTGGAGTCAGGGGCTGAGCAGGTACTGCTTGGAAAGTGTAGGAGAAGGTATGGGATTGTATCCTGAGAGGGACTTCTTCATGATCCATGATGTGAGGACACCAAGGAGCAGGAGGCCTAATCTAGACTTCTGACACAGTGATCCAGGATGCAGAGTGGGAGAGGACAGTGTGGCTGTGGCAGAGAAGGTGGAGACTTAGCTTTCAATAGTTGGATTTCAGACCCAATCCCAGAGGAGTAGAGGGAAAGGCCTCACATCACAATAGATGCATGATGATGACTGACTGGCCATTAACCTGGAAAGGAGAATGAGGTTTGGGGTACTTCAGAAGCCTAGAGTTGTGAAAGGGTTGGTTCTCCATAGCAGCACTGAGCTGCACAACTACCCTTGTGTCTTATTTCTTAGAAGGCTCCTTGAGCATCCCAAGGTTTCAAGGAGTCAAGCACTCCCTCGCTAGGAGTGCTGTGCAGGAACACAAACACACTTGTGAGAGTGAGCACACACACACATCATCAGTGGGAGAGGGACTGGGCTGTGATCATGAGGGGTGTAGCCAGGCACAGAAGGGAATGGATATTGGGCACTGACAATGGAGGCA
>NW_026596129.1:1181625-1206525 GCF_907164565.1 Psammomys obesus
TCATGTGAAAGTCTGTTGTATTGGGCACAGAACCTTAGAGCCCTGAGGATACTAGGCAAGTGCTCTCCCACCAGGGTACATCCCTATCCTGAGTCCAGATTAGTTTCTAGATGTGATTCTCCATGAGAAAATTCTGCAGAGCTCCCATCCCATTCTTAGTTTGTAATGTTTTTCAAATAGTTCACATGACTAACATCTAACAGCAATTTAAAGCAGGATTCAGTCTGATCATACAATAGTCACAGGTTATAACACCACGTTATGTGGTTTTGGGGTTTTTTTTGGTTGTTGTTTTTTTTTTTTTTTTTTTTTTTTTTTTTGCATGTTAAACAGTGGGCAGCTATTTAAGAGGGGTTGACACTCACCACCTAACTACATCCCCTCACACTCACAATAATTGGGACTAGATTACAAATGAGTGACATGAAAATGTGATGTTAAAAACAGATAATATCACTTGTGTGAATAAAGACCTGGAAGACAGATAGTCTTTTCTTTTTTTTTCAGGTATGACCTACCACTTTCCCTTCTACTGATTGTATTTCTCACTCTACCTAGCCCCTCTTTATTTGCCTGTGGGTTTTTTTTTTTGTTGTTTTGTTTTGTTTTACGACTCAGTGAATTTCAATAGGTTGTTTACAGGATTCTAGGTGAGAACTTTTTTTTTTAAGGTTAGGAGCCTTCCATGCTGCTGTGGCTAGAACCTGCATTCCAGGCAAGCACTTTATCACAGAGCTGCTCGTTCAGGCCCCAGATAGTTTCATGCAAGGTTTAAATATCTCACAGTGAGTAAGAGTCTTCACACTCCATGTGCTATGTTCTTCATAGCTACAATTAACATGAAATAGACAATTGGCCATCTAATAAATATTACTTTGACACTGAGTGTTTGAGAACAAGGCAGTAAAAACACTTCTCTTGCCTGCCAGGTAACAACACCCTTGCCTTGAACTTCTTTGGGTCAAACAAATTTTTCAAATTCCCAATGTCTCTTAGAACATACCTTCATCTTTTTCAAATAAATCCTGTCTTTCCTTCCTGCAAAGAAATCACATTAACATTTTACTTCCATGTATGCAAAAGACTACTTTTGTTCTGTGAGCAGAGGAAGTGGCGTGTGCTGTAGAGTCTACATTCAGTTCATGGTTCAAGAGTGGACACTGCTTTTTTAGATTTCTCTCTGTGCAAGGGAAGGGCATGTGTGCAAGTGGGATGCGATCAGATGTAGAAATGGGGTGTCCTCCTCTATCCATCTCCCCCTTATTGCTATCAGACAAATTCTGTGACAGGACTTGTAACTTGCTGGGGGCATGAGATTTTCATTTTTGATTTATGCTCAACATATGATTGACTGCAGGGTGAATGCTTGGTGCCTTTAAGTTCAACACACCCAGCACATTCATGGGATTCACACACCTCGCATACTGCTGCATTTGCTTGTTTATTTACTTATATCTCAGTTTATTTTCCCAGGCTGGAAGTCAGGAAGCATGTGCAACTCCCTCTTGCCTCTGGTTCCCCTCACCCCTCAGTTCTGGGTATAAAAGGCATGCATGGCCCCACAGCTTTTTCTGTGAGTGCTGTGGATATGAACTCAGGCTCTTGTGTTTGTACATCGAACAATCTTCCAATGAGCCATCTCTCCAGCCTGACTTTTCTAAATATATTTCATGAAAAGGAAAAAGGAAAGAAATGAAAGTTATCACCTGGCCTGTTGCCCTTCTGTTTCTGAGGAAGTAATGTCCTCCGGACTGACATCAAGGACTTCTTCCTTGTCTGTATTAAAGAGAAAGAGAAAAAATGTTTTCAGACAACATGTGCTGTTCTCATCATTGTCCAATGGATAACAATTTCACTGTGGGGTTTCTAGAGCCCATATCCACCAATGGTTACTTGCAGTTTGTAAAGAAGTCATGTACATGCACCAAGACACACACACAGACACCATACACACACACACACACACACACACACACACACACACACACACACACACACACAGAGTCATTGGACTTGAGTCTCAGAACAGCTAGTGCGGGCACCTTTATAGGGAGTCCCTGTGACCCACATGCCCAGAGAGAGGCATGTTGACTAAAAGGAGCTGCCTTATGAGCCTTGCAGGTTTCCTGTGGAATGGGAATTTCAGGGACAGGAACATAAAGCCACCAACAAGCTTGAGCAACAGTTATTAGCAGCTGAAACCTCCTGCTATTTCAACAAATGTCCAAGCATCACAACCAATCAGTGTCCTGTAGTGGAAGTTTTGATTTCTTTAAAAACTCAGTTATGTTACATAAACATGTTTTTGTTTTAATCCCAAGTGTGGGACTTTAGTTTGTCCACAGCTGATAACTGCAGGGCATGGTCTTTGCCAGGTGGTGTAGGCCTGCCTCATGCAGCACAGAGAGGGGTGTCGTCTAGGCTCTGAGGGATATAAACACTGGAGCCCAGAAAGATAAAGTATAGCACCTTGGAGAGACAGAGATGGACTGTGTGGTGGTTTGGAGAGACATGGGAGAGATGCTTCATAGCACAGTGGCTTGGAGGAGATAGATGGAGGAGACTGCTTGCTCTGTTTGCTGGTGACAGAGAATTGGTATGGCCCCAAAAGAACCCCTTGTCCATAAAATTCCAGGAGAATAAAGGGGTCTCTCTCCCCACTAACTTTCTATCTCACCTATGGTTAAAGGGTTGGGAGAAGAGAAGTAGAGACCAAAACACCCCAAATCAAATACATTTAAAAACAAGCACAACAGTGTTCCACCTGTGAAGAGTTTTACAATGTCCCCTGGGATGGATACAACCCTACAGGAGCCCATTTGGTTTTTGCTGTTGTTGTTTGCTTGTTTTCTTTCTTTCTTTCTTTCTTTTTTTTTTTTTTTTTTTTTTTTACCTGGAGTGATTGCATCTGCATTCTGGGTGTCATCTGATGTGAGATTTGGCTCCTGCCTTGGGTGCATGCCAGCACTGTCATGGGCCTTCCTTTCTCTGCTTGACATGGCTAGAATCTTCTTGGGAGATACGACTCCTGGAACTAGAGATACCGGGAGGAAGTCCAAGTCGGCAGTGGAAACAGGGACCAGGACTCCACAGGGAGTGGCCAGAAGTCCCTGGCCCTTGTGCTGGAGCAAAGGGAGGGCAAGGGGATGTCACCAGTGTCCTGACTAGTCCCATTTCTCTATCTGAAGCTGGAGCTCCTGACCAACTACCTCTCAAGATCAGTACCCTCTGCTGCTTTCCCAACCCCTGGACAAAATCTTGGGCCCTGCCTCCGTTAAAACAAGGCACCTAATGCTGGTGTCTGGTTGGGACCTGGGAAGTCACTGGTGCCTACTTAGTCACTGAGCCTCATCTCCCAGCTCACACACTGTCCCACTTAACAATCCTGTAGCTGTCATGGCTGGTCCCTAGCCTTCCCATCCAGTGCCTTGTCCAGTCCAATTTGGAAGTGAAGCTCCTGGTATCACCCCACAGGTTTGCCTTGGACATGCCTCTTTGTGATCGCACTGCCCTACCACATGAGCTAAGACTCCTCTCTGATCCCTGTCCCAAATGGGGAGCATCATACCAGAGTTCCCCAACAGCCAATCATACACCCACAATATTGCCCTTGGAGCCTACTCCTTCTCAAAGAATGGCTGGTCATCCCTATCTAGGCCCCACCTCCCAGAGCACATCTCTCTGACTGGCTGGAAAGGCATATACACCCTGGATGAAGTGGCTTTAAACTGGCTCCTGTGGGATCTGGATGCAGAAGCTGCTGGTTGGTGAAGGGGTCCATTCCTCCCCCATCCCCTTCAGACAGGCATTTCTGTTTAGGCCAAGTCCATGGCTGCACATAAGCAGGACCCAGATGTCCACTGAGGACTCCAATTGGAAACAAAGAACCTGCAGGGGAGGTTATTACTTTCTCTTCTACACCCCACTCTCACAAACAGCTCTCTTCAAACCTGCAACCATCCAGACCCCTTGTCCTCCACTGCCCTCTCACTACCAGGTAGAAGTGAGTCTTCTAAACTTCCCAACACAGATAAATCTGGACCCTCTCTCCTCAAGATACCACTCTGATCCCCAAAAGGCAGTGGATCAAGGCTGACCCTGCCTTCTCTCCATCAGAGGCTGGAGACTGAGTCTGCCAATACCCTGGCACTCACCCAGCGGATCACACTTCAGTACAGAACACTGACAGGCCCCTTCACTGTCCTTCAGACAGAGGCCCAACCTGCAGGAACAGATCTCTGATTAGCAGGGACACCACTATGCAAGCATTCCTGAGGCTGCCTACTTAGAGGAGCTCCCAAAAAATGTGAGCCCGCCCATCCTGTCATGCATTCCCAACGTGGGTCCTGCTGTTTTGCATGTGATTGTGCAAAGCACGCAGGGTTCCCCTTCCCCTTCAGACTAGACAGGCTATTGAGGTATTGCCTATGGATGCATCATAAGAGGACCCAGGTGTCTACTCGGGGCCCAAATGCTACAAAACAAGTGCGTGCGTGCATGTGCGCGCGCACACACAATACACACTGCCACAGAGGAAAACCCGCACTCCATCTCCTCACCCACGATCTGCCCCACCCATTGCTCTAGGGCCCTGCTGCTCTCATCCCCACTTTTCATTCTTGGCTCTGGTGCCTGTGCCAGCCCCAAGTGAAGTAAAGCTCCCAAAGTCACCTCACAGGCTATCTCGGACCCTCTTGCTCTGAGACCCCACTGTCCTAAACCAAGGGCCTTAGTCTTTCCTGATTCCTCTAAACAAGTCTTGGGGCCTACCACACGAATTCACCCCAAGGCCAGCCACCCACCTAGGTCCCTCGGTACTACCACACAGCCCCCTTCCCCTCAGAGTCAATCACGCTTAGTTTAGCCCCACACTCCAATATAAAGCCCTCTGATTGGCTGGCCTAGCACTTCCACATGCGCACTCCATACCAGTACACTGCGCATGCAATCAAGGGGACCAGCACGCCTTGTCCAGTCACTCTTAACTTCCTTGTGAAGGATGGCCCGTGGCTTCATTTCATTGGGCTACAGCTGCAGCCAGTTACACCTACTTTTTTACCGGCATGTCTCTGATTGGCTGGCATAGAAAGAAGGGTTAAAGTGTGGCAGGGGTGGGCATCAATGGATCACATGAGACAATGATATACGCATGCGCAAGGAGAGCTGAGGTTCTACTTGAGAACTAGCTCCAACCTCTCCGTTCCTCATGTAAAGTTTGGGACAGTCATTGCGCACCAATGAAGGCTCTACTGTACTTTTCTCTCTAGTTGGGGCTCTTGATGCTGTACGGCCTGTGGCTGTATCTTAGAGGTCCCAGGCATTCGGTCTGGCCCTCAATAGTACACAAGGGTCCAGGTGTCGAAAACCTCCTGCCCCATGAAAGGAGGTGATCTCAGCAAACATAAATGAATACACGAGAAGGTGGACTTGGGAAAGAGAGAACTTGAGGTGTCCAAGCTGGACAGTGTGGTAACAGAGTTTGAGATTCATGGTTTTCGACACCTGGTGCGCAATGACTGTCCCAAACTTTACATGAGGAACGGAGAGGTTGGAGCTAGTTCTCAAGTAGAACCTCAGCTCTCCTTGCGCATGCGTATATCATTGTCTCATGTGATCCATTGATGCCCACCCCTGCCACACTTTAACCCTTCTTTCTATGCCAGCCAATCAGAGACATGCCGGTAAAAAAGTAGGTGTAACTGGCTGCAGCTGTAGCCCAATGAAATGAAGCCACGGGCCATCCTTCACAAGGAAGTTAAGAGTGACTGGACAAGGCGTGCTGGTCCCCTTGATTGCATGCGCAGTGTACTGGTATGGAGTGCGCATGTGGAAGTGCTAGGCCAGCCAATCAGAGGGCTTTATATTGGAGTGTGGGGCTAAACTAAGCGTGATTGACTCTGAGGGGAAGGAGGCTGTGTGGTAGTACCGAGGGACCTAGGTGGGTGGCTGGCCTTGGGGTGAATTTGTGTGGTAGGCCCCAAGACTTGTTTAGAGGAATCAGGAAAGACTAAGGCCCTTGGTTTAGGACAGTGGGGTCTCAGAGCAAGAGGGTCCGAGATAGCCTGTGAGGTGACTTTGGGAGCTTTACTTCACTTGGGGCTGGCACAGGCACCAGAGCCAAGAATGAAAAGTGGGGATGAGAGCAGCAGGGCCCTAGAGCAATGGGTGGGGCAGATCGTGGGTGAGGAGATGGAGTGCGGGTTTTCCTCTGTGGCAGTGTGTATTGTGTGTGCGCGCGCACATGCACGCACGCACTTGTTTTGTAGCATTTGGGCCCCGAGTAGACACCTGGGTCCTCTTATGATGCATCCATAGGCAATACCTCAATAGCCTGTCTAGTCTGAAGGGGAAGGGGAACCCTGCGTGCTTTGCACAATCACATGCAAAACAGCAGGACCCACGTTGGGAATGCATGACAGGATGGGCGGGCTCACATTTTTTGGGAGCTCCTCTAAGTAGGCAGCCTCAGGAATGCTTGCATAGTGGTGTCCCTGCTAATCAGAGATCTGTTCCTGCAGGTTGGGCCTCTGTCTGAAGGACAGTGAAGGGGCCTGTCAGTGTTCTGTACTGAAGTGTGATCCGCTGGGTGAGTGCCAGGGTATTGGCAGACTCAGTCTCCAGCCTCTGATGGAGAGAAGGCAGGGTCAGCCTTGATCCACTGCCTTTTGGGGATCAGAGTGGTATCTTGAGGAGAGAGGGTCCAGATTTATCTGTGTTGGGAAGTTTAGAAGACTCACTTCTACCTGGTAGTGAGAGGGCAGTGGAGGACAAGGGGTCTGGATGGTTGCAGGTTTGAAGAGAGCTGTTTGTGAGAGTGGGGTGTAGAAGAGAAAGTAATAACCTCCCCTGCAGGTTCTTTGTTTCCAATTGGAGTCCTCAGTGGACATCTGGGTCCTGCTTATGTGCAGCCATGGACTTGGCCTAAACAGAAATGCCTGTCTGAAGGGGATGGGGGAGGAATGGACCCCTTCACCAACCAGCAGCTTCTGCATCCAGATCCCACAGGAGCCAGTTTAAAGCCACTTCATCCAGGGTGTATATGCCTTTCCAGCCAGTCAGAGAGATGTGCTCTGGGAGGTGGGGCCTAGATAGGGATGACCAGCCATTCTTTGAGAAGGAGTAGGCTCCAAGGGCAATATTGTGGGTGTATGATTGGCTGTTGGGGAACTCTGGTATGATGCTCCCCATTTGGGACAGGGATCAGAGAGGAGTCTTAGCTCATGTGGTAGGGCAGTGCGATCACAAAGAGGCATGTCCAAGGCAAACCTGTGGGGTGATACCAGGAGCTTCACTTCCAAATTGGACTGGACAAGGCACTGGATGGGAAGGCTAGGGACCAGCCATGACAGCTACAGGATTGTTAAGTGGGACAGTGTGTGAGCTGGGAGATGAGGCTCAGTGACTAAGTAGGCACCAGTGACTTCCCAGGTCCCAACCAGACACCAGCATTAGGTGCCTTGTTTTAACGGAGGCAGGGCCCAAGATTTTGTCCAGGGGTTGGGAAAGCAGCAGAGGGTACTGATCTTGAGAGGTAGTTGGTCAGGAGCTCCAGCTTCAGATAGAGAAATGGGACTAGTCAGGACACTGGTGACATCCCCTTGCCCTCCCTTTGCTCCAGCACAAGGGCCAGGGACTTCTGGCCACTCCCTGTGGAGTCCTGGTCCCTGTTTCCACTGCCGACTTGGACTTCCTCCCGGTATCTCTAGTTCCAGGAGTCGTATCTCCCAAGAAGATTCTAGCCATGTCAAGCAGAGAAAGGAAGGCCCATGACAGTGCTGGCATGCACCCAAGGCAGGAGCCAAATCTCACATCAGATGACACCCAGAATGCAGATGCAATCACTCCAGGTAAAAAAAAAAAAAAAAAAAAAAAAGAAAGAAAGAAAGAAAGAAAACAAGCAAACAACAACAGCAAAAACCAAATGGGCTCCTGTAGGGTTGTATCCATCCCAGGGGACATTGTAAAACTCTTCACAGGTGGAACACTGTTGTGCTTGTTTTTAAATGTATTTGATTTGGGGTGTTTTGGTCTCTACTTCTCTTCTCCCAACCCTTTAACCATAGGTGAGATAGAAAGTTAGTGGGGAGAGAGACCCCTTTATTCTCCTGGAATTTTATGGACAAGGGGTTCTTTTGGGGCCATACCAATTCTCTGTCACCAGCAAACAGAGCAAGCAGTCTCCTCCATCTATCTCCTCCAAGCCACTGTGCTATGAAGCATCTCTCCCATGTCTCTCCAAACCACCACACAGTCCATCTCTGTCTCTCCAAGGTGCTATACTTTATCTTTCTGGGCTCCAGTGTTTATATCCCTCAGAGCCTAGACGACACCCCTCTCTGTGCTGCATGAGGCAGGCCTACACCACCTGGCAAAGACCATGCCCTGCAGTTATCAGCTGTGGACAAACTAAAGTCCCACACTTGGGATTAAAACAAAAACATGTTTATGTAACATAACTGAGTTTTTAAAGAAATCAAAACTTCCACTACAGGACACTGATTGGTTGTGATGCTTGGACATTTGTTGAAATAGCAGGAGGTTTCAGCTGCTAATAACTGTTGCTCAAGCTTGTTGGTGGCTTTATGTTCCTGTCCCTGAAATTCCCATTCCACAGGAAACCTGCAAGGCTCATAAGGCAGCTCCTTTTAGTCAACATGCCTCTCTCTGGGCATATGGGTCACAGGGACTCCCTATAAAGAGTATACAGGTGCCCGCACTAGCTGTTCTGAGACTCAAGTCCAATGACTCTGTGTGTGTGTGTGTGTCGGTGCATAGGCATATCTTCTTTCAAAAGTGCAAGTAACCATTGTTGACCACGGTCTCCAGAAACCCCATAGTGAACTTGTTTTCCACGGGGGAATGTTGAGAACAGCACATTTCATCTGAAAACATTTTTCCTCTTTCTATTTAAAAGAACCAAAGGAGAAGTCCTTGATGTCAGTTTGGAGGACATTACACCATCGGGAACAGAAGGGCAACAGGCCAGATGATACCTTCCTTTACTTTTCTTTTTCTACTCATGAAATATGTGTAGAAAAGTTAGACTGGAGAGATGGGTCAGTACAAGAGTGTTTGATGTACAAACACAAGAGCCTGAGTTCATATGCAGAAGACTCACAGAAAAAGCTATATGTGGCCATGCATGTCTTTTATACCCAGAATTGAGGGATGAGGTGTGCCAGAGACAGGAGGGAGTTGCATTTGCTTTCTGACTTCCAGCGTGGCAAATTAAACTAAGATATAAATAAATAAACAAGCAAATGCAGCAGGAAGTGAGGTGTGTGAATCCCATGAATGTGCTGGGTACTTTGGTGATGTTAAAGGACTCAAAGCATTCACCTTGCAGTCAAACAAATGTTGGGAGCAACTGGTATACCACCTTGCTTTGATATTTAGATCTCAATGGAGAGACTGCTTTCATCATGGCCTTCACTGGAGTCAGTGATAAATTTCCAAGTTCTGTCTCCTTTTGTTTGGGACAGCAGGTGGGATACCTTGTCAAAATCACACCTTTTGTTTGACTTCCTTGTAAATTTACTCATTTGTGCTGAGGTGCTTTTGCTATGGTTTAAAAGCATTCTCGAAAAAAGCCAGGCATCTAGCTTCCACTAGAGCCTCTTGGAAAGGTCCCATGTGTTGTGTGTTGGTTTATTAATTTCAGCCCTCACTTCCGACTCAAGAACTGTTTGACTTGGCAAATTGGTGCCCTAATGTAGTGCTTGAGATACTGGGAATCAGTGAAGGACACCACTGGTTTTGGCGAGCTCGAATCATAAAGAAAAAAGGGCACAATGAGTAAATCCGAGAATAAAAATGGGGCAAGGCAGTAGCCTCGTGGTTTTTGTATGAATATTAATTAAAATAGTCTGCATATGTGGCAGGGAACTGAGAAAGTTAAACTTTCAGGCTTAGAGACAAAGAGGTTAGAAAGAAGGGAGGCTTTGAGACAAAGTAAGATTAGACCATCAGCTCCTCTAGAGGAGTTATATTTCCCTCCTGATAATAGTGATTTCTTGTCAGAGGAGTTATATTTCCCTCCTGATAATAATGATTTCTTGTCAGAAGACTTTGAGGATGACTTAGATCCTGATGAGGTTGCAGAGTTGGAGGAAGCAACAGATACCCTCCAATTCAGGCTATGCTTGTTATAAAACCTAAGCGTGGAAAAAAGAAATTAAAAAGTTGGAATGGGGCTTGGAGGGAATAAAAAAATTAGAAAATTAACTACTAGGGAAAATTGTCTCAATCCCCAGCTCCAACTCCACGATTGGTTGCAGGCTTGGACCCTCCTCCTGGGACTTATACAGTTGCAGTAGCCCAAAAGACAAGGGGACATTTTTCTTTGTCCACTGAAATGGCAACTGTATCTCCCTTACAAGCTTCTTTACAATAAGCTTGGCGGAATGGAGAAGCTATAAATGAGTTTTATGGTTTTCCAGTGCTAGAGCAGCCCAATGGACTAGGTACTATGGTGAGAGTCCATGCTCCTATACCTTTTAAACAATTAAAATAATTGGAAGCTGCATGTGCTCAATATGGTCCTACAGTGCCTTTTACTGAAGCTCTGTTAGAATCCTTGTCTGCTGAGGCCCTCTGCCCAGGGGACTGGAAACAATTAGCAAGAGCATGCTTATCAGGAGGAGATCATTTATTATGGAAGTCAGAATTTTATTATGGAAGTCAGAATTTGCAGAGTACTGTTAAGTTACAGCTGAACTTAATCGAGCTCAGAGAGTTCCTATAATTTATGACATCCTTGCTGGGGAAGGAATCTACAGGGAAACAAGGCAGCAATTGGATTTTGATGTGGCCGTTTATGCTCAAGTAAATGCTGCTGCCTGAAGTGCCTGAAATAAACTTCCACAAACAGGTAGACAGGTGGAGGATTTGTTTAAAATCTGTCAGGGACCTGATGAGTTATTTCAAGATTTTGTAGCAAGATTAATACAAGCATCAAGTGGACTTGTAAGTGACACAGATTATGGATTACTATTAGTAAAACAATTGGCCTATGAAAATGATAACAATGCCTGCCAAGTGGCTTTGAGACCCTTTAGGAAGAAAGGAGATATTTCTGATTATATTAGGTTATGTTCTGACATCGGGCCATCTTATACTCAAGGAGTAGCTGTGGCTGCCACCCTATAAGGGAAGAATGTTAAAGAGGCAGCTTTTCAGTTTTTCCAGTAAAAAAAGCTAATGGTTAATTCTGCTGTAAAGCTTCTATGGTCATAAAAATATTAGATTCAACAAATAGCAAGATGTTCTGTCTGTCTATTTTTAGTGTATAAGTTTACCATGATTATTGGTCATTATGTATGTTTAAAACCTGTCACATAAAGTTAACTTACTTAAAACCTAGGGTTAACAATTAATACTTTTTCAGGATTTATCATGGCAACTCCCTTAGCAGGAGAAACCACCAAACACATTATAAGTCATTGCTTACAATGTTTTGCTACAGTTGATATTCCTTCCAGTATAAAGACTGATAATGACTTGGGATATATGAGTCAAGCTTTTTAGCGTTTTTGTGCGGAAATGAATATAAGTCATAAAACAGGCATTCCATATAATCCTCAAGGCCAATGAATTATGTAGTCTGTTCATGGATCTCTTAAGAACCAATTGCAAAAAATAAAAAGAGGGGGTGTCATATCTCCAAATCTTAATTATGCTGTCTTTACTTTAAATTTTTTGAGTGTGGATCTACAAGGCCATTCTGTGGCTGATCGATTGTGTCACCCTAATACCAAAGATAATTATTCCCAAGTAAAATGGAAAGGTCCGATTACTAGAATATGGCAAGGTCCCTACCCTGTATTGATATGGGGAAGAGGGCATGTTTGTGCATGTTTCACAGGACACAGAAGGAACCAGATGGATCCCAAAAATGCTGATGCAATTTGCAGGAGTTGTTCTCCAGAAGGAGAAAGCTGCATGTACTCAATATGGTCCAACAGAACCTTTTACTCAAGCTCTATTGGAGTCCTTCTCTACTGAGGCTCTCTGTCCAGGGGACTGGAAACAGTTAGCAAGAGCATGATTATCAGGAGGAGATCATTTATTATGGAAGTCAGAATTTGCAGAGTACTATCAAGTTACAGCTGAACTTAATCGAGCTCAGGGAGTTCTTATAACTTATGATATCCTTGCTGGGGAAGGAATCTACAGCAAAATAGGACAACAATCGGATTTTGATGTGGCCGTTTATGCTCAGGTCAATACTGCTGCCCAGAGGGCCTGGAATAAGCTTCCACAAGCAGGTAGACAGGTGGAGGATTTGTCTAAAATCTGTCAGGGACCTGATGAGTTATTTCAAGATTTTGTGGCAAGATTAATGCAAGCAGCAAACAGACTTATAATCGATAAAAAGTCTAGATTGTTATTAGTAAAACAATTGGCTTATGAGAATGCTAACCATGCCTGCTAAACAGCTTTGAGACCCTTTAGGAAGAAAGGAAATATTTCCGACTATATTAGGTTATGCTCTGACATCGGGCCATCTTATACTCAAGGAGTGGCTATAGCCGCTGCCCTAAAAGGGAAGAATGTTAAAGAGGCATTATTTCAGCAACAGAAAGGCCCAAAGAATGGAGTGTCTGGAACTTTTATGGTTGTGGGCAAATGGGACATCAAAGAAAAAATTGTCCTAATGCTAGTAAGAAAGGAGTCAAAAGGACCCTGTCTAGGCCCAAGATGTAAAAAGAGGAAAGCATTGGGCTAATGACTGTAAGTCTAAAAGAGATGCTGCAGGAAACCCATTAATGCAGGGAAACTGGAAAAGGGGCCAGCCCCAGGCCCCACAACAATGTTATGGGGCACTACAGGATGTGGTCCCTCAGCAAGGAAATCCATTCAGGACCTCTGCAGTGCAACAGCAGGTAGCACAAGACTGGACCTCAGTTCCTCCACCTACACAGTATGAACTCCTAAAATGGGGATGCAGGCCCTACCTACAGGAGTTTATAGTCCCTTACCTAGGGGGACTATAGGATTATTATTAGGAAGAAGTAGTACAACTATGCAGGGAAATTTAATAGCTCCTGGAGTAATTGATGTGGATTATGAAGGAGAAGTAAAAATTATGATACACTCTCCAAATGGAATTTCTGTAACAAAACAAGGTCAAAGATTAGCACAATTAATATTGTTTCCCCAAGTTCAGACAAAAAATGCAAGTGAAAAAGATAGGAGCGGAGATGCAGGTTTTGGATCCTGTGATACTTATTGGGTACAAGCTATCAGTCCCAATTGGCCTGAACTAGTGTTACAGATTAATGGAAGATAATTTACAGGGCTATTGGATATAGGAGGTGATGTCTCTCTCTTAACTGCTGATCAGTGGCCTATACAATCCTCTATTACACATTTACAAGGGATAGGACAAAGCCAATGCCCTGAACAAAGTAGTGATGAATTAACTTGAAAGGATGAGGAAGGACATGAGGAACCTTTAAACCATATATTGTTCCTGGACTTCCTGTTAATCTGTGGGGTAGAGATGTGATCAGTAACATGGGAGTGTATCTTTACAGTTCTAGCAATGTAGTTACCAATCAGATGCTTAATCAAGGACATTTACCAAATTCAGGATTGGGAAAATCTGGACAAGGCATAGCTCAGCCATTAATACCTATCCCAAGAAATTTTAAAAAAAGGGGTTGGGTTATTTTTAGGGGAGATCATTGAACAACCTGTACCCCATGCAGATCCAATAACATGGAAAGCAGATATTTCACTGTGGGTGGATTAGTGGCCTCTTTCCCTTGAGAAAATTAAAGCTGCTGAGCAGTTAGTATAGGAACAGCTTGATGGGAGCCATATTGCTCCCTCAAACTCACATTGGAACTCCCCTATTTTTGTTATAAAAAAAGAAGTCAGGAAAATGGAGACTTTTACTAGATCTCAGAAAAGTAAATGAGACCATGGAGTTAATGGGAGCTGATGTGACCTGCAGTTCAATCAATGAAGACCCTGGAAGGGGAAGTGGGAATGGGATAGAACAAGAGACTCGAAGAATGGAGACAAGACAATTTCCTGATCAAGTCTCCATTCATTATTTTTAGTACATCCTTTATATAGGCAGGGCAAAAGGAATGTAATTGCCTTAGCAGGGTTACTAAGTAACTAGGAACCATAGAACGACCCAACAAAGGAGTCAAGGTTTGTTTATAACAGTTGTTTGGAAAGTTCCTCAGAAGTGTTCCTTGGGAAGTCCTGAGGTGGGAGGAGGGTCAATGTGTTTCAGGAAGATAGCCTTATTGCAAGCTCTAGGTCAGCCAGGAATGCACTATTCTGTGGCAGCCAGAGTAGATTCGAATTAGCCAAAATGGAGTGCACATTTGGTGCTGAGCTTGAGTAGTGGTCTCTGGTAAATAAAATTTTGCCTTCTGACTTTGGCAGTTAGTCAGCCTCTGAAAGACTGACCTTGGCAAGGTTTGCATGAGGGAGCTCTGTTCTTGGGAACAAGATAGACAAGCTCTGTGCTGTTCCTGGGAACAAGATTAAGCAGGCGCTGCGCTACCCTGGGAACCAGATAGCTGGTTCCGTGCAACCTTGTGCTATCCTGGAAGCCAGATAGCTGGTTCCGTGCAACCTTGAGTGAATCCTCGGAGAAGCTGCCAGCTGACGCATATGGATGTTACAATAAAGAAAGCTCCTTGTTTTCTCCTGCTTTTATATAGTTGGCTCTCCCTTCAACAAATCAGCACCTTGATCAATGACTTGGTGTCTTTCTTTGTGTCGCCTTGTTCTCTCTATCTCCCAGCCCTCTCCTCAGGTGGTATCCAAGTGTGGCTTATCACTGCTTATTCAAGCAGTAGGCCATTAAAGCAGGTCAAACCAAATGCCAAGAGTTCCTGGGGCAGCAAGGTGCCAGAAGGCCCCCCACAGGTCCCCCTTTCTTTTATTTTTACAAGGTCATAATCCCAAGGGAACTGTGCCTGTTTTAGGTTGGAATCCTGGGTCTTCAACCCTTGCTAAGCCCGTCATTGGATACATCAGCAGCAATTGGCTGAGCTCCTGTCTTAGGCTGCAAGGGTGGGTAGAAGGCCACTGTGTATTCTCTTACCCATCACAGGCTAGGTGGTTCAGCTCACTGGGATGATCAGCATTAGGCCTATTCATAGTCTTCTTGGCTGACCATCTCGAGTCTTTGATAGTGCACTTGGATGGGCTGAACCTTTAGGGCATCAATTTGCTGTTTGACAAAGGCCATAAGCTTGTTAAAAAGAAAAGGTCCAAGAGAAAGAATTATCAACAAACCAAGCAGGGGACCAAGGAGGGGGAGGACATAGGGGAGAAGTCGGTTGAGTCCGGTCCAGAAAGGGGAGTCAGCCAGTTCTCTGCGTCATTTTTCTAAGCCCTCTTGTAGCCTTTTTATCTTGTCCTTAACTATGCCTGATTTATTGGCATAGAAACAGCATTGTTCCTATAAAGCCAAGCAAATACCTCCCTTTTCTGATGTTAGCAGATCTAGACCTCTTCTGTTTTGTAATACTATTTCTGCTAAAGAATCTAGCTGCTGGAGAGATGGCTCAGAGGTTAAGAACACTGCTTGCTCTTCCTGAGTTCCTGAGTTCAATTCCCAGCAACCACCTGGTGGTTCACAACCATCTATAATGAGACCTGGTGCCCTCTTCTGGTGTTCAGGTGAACATGCAGGCAGAACATTGTATAAATAATAAAATTAAAAAAAAAAAAAGAATCTAGCTGCTCCTGGATATTTTGTATGGTACTTGACAAGAGCTGAACATCATCAATCAACTGTTGTGAAAGCTTTTGATATTTGTGCAACAAAACTCCTAATCCCGCCATCCCTGTGGCCAGGGAAGTGGACAGCCCCAGCCCAATCAAAAGGGGGATGAACTGGACGGCCCCTTTTTGTCGGCTAGCTATTAGATCAAAGCTAGGTAATGGTACAGGTTCATTTCCAGGGATAATGGTTATATCTGAGAGGAGGGATGCCTGGACACAAGTTCCTGTCCAGTTTTGGGGTAAGAGTGTATAGGCCTCATTGTTGCCACAAATGAAGACTGTTTCATTATTAGGACAAACAGCTGTGGTAACATTAATCATTGTCTTACAGTAGGTGAATGTCATATGCCCTATATCCAAATCATTGGTGTTATTTTTAAAATGTTTATATAGGCAGGTAACATTTTGATAAAAAAGAGTCTGCACAAGCAAAGGGGGCATCAGAATGCAGCCTCCTGAAGAGGATGTATAAGTAGCATTAACTGCAGGCAGAGCAATAGGGACTGGCCATCCCTGCTTAAGGCAGAGCCAGCAGTCCTGTGCCAAAGAAGGGTTAGTATCATTGAGTAGACTATGAGTGGAGGACAGGATATCAAAAGTTTGGGGATCAACTGAGGAACCCGTTTTTTTTTTTTTTTTTTTTTTTTTTTTTTTTTTTTTTTTTGTCAGGGAGAACCAGGGGGTGATAATTGAGGGAGGGATATTCCTTCTTTATAAGTTCCTCAATGCGTTGCTCAACCTCTAACTGACGGACCTGATCCTGGGGCCTGCCACCATCCCAGATGTGCACAGCAGGGGACATGTTCCAACACACTGGCTTACCTGGTGTGCCATGACAGGGCGCCTGAGCATATTTGTATGATGGGCCCAAGACTCACACCTCAGTCGACCAGTCCCCACCGAAAGTTCCCAGGGAAGCTCTAGCTAAGATTGCAGTAAAGTAGGTTCTATTATGTTTACCAGTACACTGATGAGTAGCATGTACTGTATATGGATGTTTGAAAAACATTACAAGGGCAGGACCTGGGATGACCATTAACCAGAGGAATAACTGGAGATTTCTTAGCACAATACCATTTTAGGGCAAGGGCAGCGTTATTCGGATTAATGGCCTGAAAAGCTGTGCAGTTGCCACAGTCAACCTGTCTAAGGACATGCACTCCAGTGACAGGTACCCATTGTTCCCCTTTGCAATCACAGGGTTAACCAGTTCAAGGGAGCCTGAGCTTTTTGGGGGTTGAAGGCTTCAAAACCTCCAAGCGTAGATCTCGGGGAGAGGAAAAACTTGCAGTCCAAAGTATCAGCCAGCATTATCTAAGGAGAGACAAAGGTAAAGGAGAATTCTCAGGGGAGAGTTTCTCCCCTGGATTGATGAATGTTAACATTGTCTATTTGCTTGACCAATCGCTCAGGTAGCCATCTGGCTGCATCCATATCTTTAGAAAATATACAGACCAAGTGCCGTCCCCAAATTAGGACAGGTTCAGGGCCCTTCCATTTGTTAGTGAGTGGATCTTTCCAATAGACAAGAGCATGATTTTTTTGTGACTCTTAGTGCCAGAATCTGTCTGCCACTGAATGACTGTCCTGGTCCAGGGAGAGGAAAGTTAAGATGAAGAGTGCATGAGATAAGAGATTTGGGGGGACCCCTTTGAGGGGTACCATTCCTCTTTTTAATTTTTGAAGGGGTGTTTTTAATAGATAAATGAGCCCATTCGACAATGCCTTGGCCCTGTGGGTTATAAGGGATGCCAGTGACATGTTTGAGTTTTAAGGTCTGGCAAAAATGTTGGAATGTTGCCCAACCTATCCGGGGCCCTTGTCAGTTTTAATGGAGTGGGGGAGGTCCAGGACTGCAAAAGCATCAAGCAAAAGAGCCAGGACATGTCTTCCTGTTTCACCGTTTGAAGGGTGGCAAAAATAAATCCACTAAAGGTGTCAACAGAAACATGAATATATTTTAGTTTTCCAAATTCGGCATGGTGAGTGACATCTATTTGCCAGAGAGAATATGGGACTAGTCCCCGGGGATTTACCCATAACTGAGGGGTAGGAAGCAAAGGAAGTCACGAAGGGCATTGTTTAACAATTTGAAGAGCTTGTTCTCCAGTAATTTTGAACATTAATCTAAGAGTATGTGAATTTAAGTGATGCAAATTATGCACAGTTTGAGCTGAGGAGAGGGAATCTTTTGTTGAAGCTAGGGAGACAATGAGGGAGCAGATAGCAAAATCAGCAGCAGCGTTGCCTGCAGCAAGTGGTCCTGGGAGGTCAGAATGAGCTTGCAGATGTCCTATGAAAAAAGGGGCAGTTCTACCACAAACCAAATTTTGACACTGACAAAAGAGGGCGGCGGCCTCAGAGGAAAATTTTATCTGATCCACGGTTTCTAACAAAAGAACGGAATGAGCAAGAAAACTATCTGTAAAAATACTAAGGAGGATAATGGGAAAAGCTTGAAAAACTGCAATAACAGCATGAAGCTCCACAAGCTGTGCAGACCGAGAGGAAGTTGAGAAGTGGGTGGTCTGACCATTGACTACAAAAGCCATGACTACTGAGGAAGAGCCATCAGTAAAAGCTAAAATACCCTCTTGTAAGGGTGAGGATTTAGTGAGTTTTGGGAAAATATACTCATGAAGGTTAAGAAAATGGACCAACTTATTTTGAGAATAACGATTGTCTCAACAACCAGAAAAAGAGGCATAGGCAATGGGCCAACAGTCAGTGGCTTGGAAAAGCCAATTTACTTGAGCACTAGAGAAAGGTGTCATGATGACAACAGGATCTTTTCCAAAATATTTTTTTTAGAATTATCTCTACCTAACATGATTAAATTAGCTACTGCAACATAGTAGGGATAAATGACCTTTTTAGGGGACGAGGGAAGGAGAACCCAAAAGATGGGTGCCTCCTGCCAGAAGAGACCAGTTGGACTAAGGCGAGTATTAAAAACTAAAAAAAGGAGAGGCTTTGCATAATCTATTTGGGTAATAAATTGGTTGGCAATGGCATCATCTACATGTTGAAGGGCAATTTGACCTTTAGGGGTAAGGGAGCGAGAAGAGTTAGGGTGAGGGTCTCCCTTTAATATCTCAAAGAGGGGCTTTAAGTCTCCAGTGGTAATTTTTAAATAGGGGCGCAGCCAATTAATGTCTCCTAAAAGTTTTTGAAAATCATTAAGAGTGGAAAGGCAGTTGAGGCACAGTGCTGCCCTGGGAGTAGTTATTTTACCTCCTGACAATTGAAACCCGAGATAGGTATATGGATCATGTAGCTGAATTTTATTAGGGGCAATAATTAAGCTGTGATTCTTTAATGATTTTTGTAAATCAGCATAACAAAGGAGAACCTCAGCCTTGTGGGCTCCAGCAAGCAGAATATCATCTGTATAGTGGATAATATACATTTGTGGCCAACTGGCCCTGACTCCTTTTAAGGTGGAAGAGACAAACTTTTGGCACAAGGTAAGGCTGTTCGCCATGCCCTGAGGCAGGACAGTCCACTGAAACCTTTGCATTGGCTCTTTGAAGTAAACTGAGGGGAGGCTGAAAGCAAAGCGCTGTTGATCATTGGGGTGAAGGGGGATGGTGAAAAAGCAATCTTTTAGATCAATGATGATAGGAAAAAAACCGAAGAGGAATGGCAACAGGACTAGGTAAGCCAGGCTGTAGAGCCCCCATAACCACCATGGTAGCATTAACAGCTCTAAGGTCCTGTAAGAGGCGCCAATTTCCTGAGCGTTTTTTGATGACAAAAATAGGAAGGAAAGGAAAGGAGCTTTCTATTACATGTCCAGCGGCCAACTGCTCCTGCACCAGCAGCCTGGCAGCAAGAAGTTTTTCTTGAGTGAGACGGCACTGATCCACCCAGACTAGAGTATCGTTTTTCCAAGTAATAGGGTCTGCGTGTCTGTGAGCAAGTGCAGAAATCTCAGTGGCCCCAATTATAAATTTCCCAAACCTTGTCGATCTATTTTGGGTGTTGTCCGAAGGGGCAAAGATATGCCATTTTCAAGTTTTCCTAGCCCTTTTCCTGGCATATAACCCTGAGCAAGCATTTGGGCGGTGACAAGGTCGTTAGGACTACACATCAAGATTCCCATTTGAGAGAGTACATCTCTTCCCCATACATTTACTGGCAGACCTGGAATCACAAAAGGCTGTAAATTTCCTTGATCTTTCTTTATCTTTCCAAGTTAACATCTTAGAGCTTTGTTCGGGATCATGTTTCTGGCCAATTCCCCTCAGATGGGTAAGTGTGGGTAAAAGAGGCCAAGCTGATGGTCAGTCTTCTTTTTTAATAATGGTGACATCCGCACCCGTATCTACCAAGCCTGAAAACTGTTTGCCATCTAACCATAAATTTAACAAGTGCTTATTCTTCTTAATGGGCTGTACCCAGTAAGCATCAGAGGAACCAAGGCCTTGATCTCCTCAGGGTCTTGAGAGGGATTTATGGATAGAAGCTTCTAAAGGGATCAAAATCAGCTGAGCAAAACAATGTTCCACGGGGATGGAGACAACACTATCGAGAGCCTGGGCGATGATTTTAATTTCGCCTATATAATCGTTATCAATTACCCCCGGGAAAATTTGGAGGCCCTGAAGGGCTGAGCTAACACAGCCCAGAAGGAGTACAAAACAATCTTTTTGAAGTGGCTCAAATTACAGGTGTCAATATTATGTGGGTGGAGGGACCGAGGTCCAGTCCAGCATTCCTTGTAGTGGCTCGGTAGAGCCCTGAGATGGACTGTTTTTGAGGGCTGGGACAAAGCTGACTGCCCCATAAGACTGTCCTGCGGATGGGGCCTGGGGCTGGGCCTGAATCCCGTTTCCCTGCCGCGGAGGGAGGGTGTTACCCTGGGCATCAGTTTTAGATGGGCTTTCATTTGCCCAATGTCTTCCTCTCTTACACCGGGCGGAGCCGCCTGACTAGCCTTAGGACGGTCTTGTTTGGGGTTTGGACAGATTTTGCAAAATGACCAGTTTGCCCACAGTGAAAACACTGTTTAGGCTTACCCTGGGAATTTTGGCCTGAAGTATTTAACCTTTAAGGCTGCTCCAATAGCCAGTCCCATAGCATGGGAGTACCAATGCCTGAGCAATAACGTATATAATCAGCCAGTCCTTTGCTGTGTCAATGGCAGGGTTAGCATTTTCAAAAGCCAAATGAATAACAAAATCAGCCTCAGTTTCGGAGGTGCCAAAAACCCTCTCAGCTGAGGTAGTTAGGCGACTAATGAAGTCACTATAAGGCTCATCGGGTCCCTGTCAGATATTGGCTAAAAAGGTGGTGAGGGCCCCCTTTTGAGGGAGTTTTCGCCATGTCCTCATGGCCGCGATTTGGATTTGAGCGAAGATGCTGGCCGGGAGCTCCCTCTGGTCGTCGTTGTTATTGTAAGATTTGCTCCCCAAGAGCGTCTCAAAAGTCCAATTGGCACTTTATCCGCCGGCCTCTATATTGCGGTGGACTGTCTCTTTACAGTTTTCTGTAAACTCAGATTTCCATAAAACAAAAATCTCCTCCTGAAAGGGTGGCTTGAGCTATGTGATACCAGTCATTTGGAGCGAGCCAAAGATCCCTAAGGGTCTCTAAAATAGAGAAAGTAAAAAGAGCCACAGGTCCATACTGAATTACAGCGCCCTTTAATTCCTTTAAGATTTTGAAGCCCAAGCATCTATATTGTCTCTCTGTACCATCATCGTCCCGTAAGATGTCTTTTTTAGTGACTTCTACCACCGGGAAAAGATCAGGTTGTAATGAGGGACCCAGATGGCCCGAGGGCGGGTCACTCCTTTTTGCCCTTAAAGCCTGAAGCCACTTGATGAGTTTTTGATACTCATCCTCAAGTTGAATTTGAGTATTTGTGGAGATCCTTATATTTTTTTTGTGTCAGCAGCCTTGGCTGGTGGGGCAGGGGCAAAAGGAGGGGGAGCATAAGGAGAAGGGCGACTCAGCGGGCAGCAATGATATTTAGAAGCCTCCTCCTCTAAGTCCCCCCAATTTAACTTTCATGGGTTCTAATCAGAATCATCCTCTGAATGTAAGCCTGAACGTCTTTAAAGAGGGATACTTAGATTTTTTTTTTTTAATTTTTGGTCTTATCTTGGCGTGGGTCTGAAGTTCTGCCCTTTTTAAGAACGGGGGGGAGGACACCTTTTTATTTTCTGGTGTTTCATCTTCACTATCTAGAGAATTTAAGTCATCCTTTTTTAGAATCCCATCCTCACTATCTAGAGAAATTAAATCATCATTCTTGGAAGATTTTCTAATACCGGTCTCCCGTTTTTTTCTCTTTTAAAATTTCTTCCCCTTTATTGATAGTTGCTGCAACCAGGGGACACTCCTTCTTTACTTTAATAATGTCCCGAATAAGATTCCAGAAGGAGAAAGCCATAACCGGAACCTTTTCAGGCCCAAGAGTTCTTTAACAATCCCGAATTGCATCTCCCACGCGGTCCCATCTTTTCTCATTAATAGTTCCTTCTTGGGGAAACCAGGGACTGAGAGACCAAAAGATTAAAAATCAGCAGTTATTATTAATATTTAAGGCCTGAACTAGGTGGGTGGAGAAGTCCAGCAATGCCCTGAGGAGAAGAACCCGCCTTATTGTATTCTTTCCCCACCCACTAGAGATACAGTTGCTAGGAAACTGGTATCCCCCTAGGGAGGGACACCAGATCATTAACGGTCTGGGGACCTTTCTATAGCCATTAATTCAAAATGTAGCATTTTGACCAATAGATGCTTGCCAGTCAGGAATCGCTCCTGCCTTGGGCATGCTGGGAGGGACCAGAATCTTTAAATCACCCAACTAACCTGAGCACAGTGTGCTCAGCTCTCACCACTTCAGCAGTGGGGGGTGTGAGCCCAAGCTGCAGTTTGTAATTTGTAATAAAAAGATCCTCATGTATTTACAGTGGAGTCTAGTTATTCCTGGTCTTTTGGGGTTCATAAACTGGGCAGAACAGGACAAACTGTTTTTAAGAAAAAAAAAAATTGCAATAAATATTTTACCTTTACCTTTACTCCCTGTGCCTTGAGTGCCTCATTCAACTGTTTAACACATAACTCATGGCTACTGATATCTTGTCCCATAACCACGGATACTACCAAATGAACAATTTCGCAGCAGCAGGTGCCCCAGGCTTGAAGCCAGCCTATCTGTCTGCCAGTGTTCCTCACGGATTCCCCCGTGTCCAGTCCCTCACATTGGGTGCCACTTGACTCGACCTGCAGTTCAATCAATGAAGACCCTGGAAGGGGAAGTGGGAATGGGATAGAACAAGAGACTCGAAGAATGGAGACAAGACAGGTTCCTGATCAAGTCTCCATTCATTATTTTTAGTACATCCTTTATATAGGCAGGGCAAAAGGAATGTAATTGCCTTAGCAGGGTTACTAAGTAACTAAGAACCATAGAACGACCCAACAAAGGAGTCAAGGTTTGTTTATAACAGTTGTTTGGAAAGTTCCTCAGAAGTGTTCCTTGAGAAGTCCTGAGGTGGGAGGAGGGTTAATGTGTTTCAGGAACATAACTTTATTGCAAGCCTTAGGTCAGCCAGGAATGCACTATCTTATCCAAGCAGTAGGCCATTAAACCAGGTCAAGCCAAATGCCAAGAGTTCCTGGGGCAACAAGGTGCCAGAAGGCCTCCCATAGGGAACCTTGCAACCTGGATTATCTACCCCCTCTGTTATACCTAGAGATACTTTTAAGTTTATACTAGATTTGTTATAGTATTCCTCTTGCTCTTCAAGACTGTAAAAGATTTGCTTTTAATGTGTCATCAGTAAAATTTAAAGAACCTATGAAGAAGTATCATTGGCTTGTATTACCTCAAGGTATGGCAAACAGTCCAAACTTATGTCAAAAATTTGTGGTTCAAGCTGTTTTTAAAACTAGAGAGGCATATGCTACTGCGTCTATTATTCATTATACAGATGACATTTTACTGGATCATAAGAATGAAGGGATTTTATTAAGCGCCTTTGCATACTTACAATAAGCTTTGAAGGATCAAGTTTTAGTAGTTGCACCAGAAAAGGTGCAGACAGAACCACCTTATTTGTATTTGGGACATAAATTTTATCCTCAGACTATTATGCCTCAAAAAATTCAATTAAGGAAAGACAACCTAAAAACTAAATGATTTTCAGAAGTTGTTAGGTGATATTAATTGGCTTAGACCCCATTTAAAATTAACAACAGGAGAACTGAAATCACTTTTTGACATTAAAAGGAGAGGCTGATCCTTTGTCAAAAAGGGAACTTACCAAAGAAGCTCCTGATGCTTTGCAAAAGATAGAATTAGCTATTGAAAAGCAGCATGTTCAATATATTGATTATTCAAAAGAGTGGGGTGCATATATTTTGGCTACTGTTCAAACTCCAACTGCTGTATTGTGGCAAGAAGGACCATTATTATGGTTGCATTTGCCTGTGTCTCCTGTTCGAGTTCTGACATCATATTATGAAGCAGTGGCTAGTTTAGTTCAAATGGCTCACATGGAATCTCACAAGTATTTTGGTACAGAGCCCTTCTTAATTGGAGTTCCTTTTACCAAAACCAATAAGACTGGTAATTTCAAAATGGAAATTGTTGGGCCATAGCTTTTGCTCATTTTTTAGGACATACTGACAATCATTATCCAAAAGATAAATTACTTCAATTTGTCAATAAACATGCTTTTGTATTTCCAAAAATAATTAAACAAAAGCCATTACCTCAAGTTCCAACAGTATTCGGAGATGAATCTTCAAATCCCTTCTTAATTGCTGCCCACTGTTTAACGTGCAAAGAGAGAGAGAGAGAGAGAGAGAGAGAGAGAGAAAAGTAGCATGCAAAGTGGAAAGCTGAAGTCAGCACAGTTATAGCCTGTGACCATTGTATGATAAGAACGAGTCCTGCTTTAAGTTGCTGTCAGATGAACCATTTGAAAACGTTCAGACAAATGAACTGTTTGAAAACATTACAAACTAAGAACGGGCTGGGAATTCTGTAGAATTTTCTCATGGAGAATCACATCTAGAAACTAATCTGGACTCAGGATAGGGATGTACCCAGTTGAGAGAGCACTTGCCTAGTATGCTCAGGGCTCTAAGGTTCTGTGCCCAATACAACAGACTTTCACATGA
>NW_026596129.1:1211525-1264087 GCF_907164565.1 Psammomys obesus
CTCAGGGCTCTAAGGTTCTGTGCCCAATACAACAGACTTTCACATGAATCAATGTCTTTTTTCCCTTTAAATTATTCAGGATCTCTATCTTATCAAATTCCTTTAAAAGCCTAAATGGCTACAATAATTACAGTATTTTCATCTCACTGTGCAGTAACCTCTGTCCCTTTGGAGAATTTGTAAATGGACTACTTTTGTGTTTTGCATAAAGCAGCCAAGCAGTCCCTCTGAACATGTCCTTGAACTGAAGCCTACCTAGTGCATTAAATTTATACTTTATAAGTGACATCTCACTAAGAAGTTACACAGGGACTTGACACCTTTTTGTTAAGTCGCCTCCACTGTGTTTGCTATATAATACATAGACACTAAAGTCCAGCTATCCAATTTCACATTAAGGTCATAACCACTGAAATTCTTGATTGAAAGACAGGGGCAGGTAATCTTTCCATTGGCAGATTATTTCCATCTACTGAGAACAAGTGTCTTCCCAGCACCATTCAGGGAACTTTATGGTCATGCTTACGAGATTGTTTTTCAATACAGGACCCATTAAGAACATTCTCAAGGAAAACAGAGATAGATTCAGAACAATCATCACCAAGTCTTTCCAAACCATGCAGCAGAAAGTTGAGGATATTCTAAGACTCCAGTATGAACAAAGGTAAGGTTGTTTGTTGGGGCTTTGATCCCAGACCCGATGATAGTTGATTAGTAAGTAAAAATGGCAAGAGGGTGAGGAATAGCCATGAACCCCACTGGATAGAAGCACTGCATGGAATGTTAGTAAAACAATAGTTCTTCTTCCCAAGTTTTCTAGCTCTAAGAGCTATGAAGTGACTTCTCTCTCAACCAAGGAGGAAGAGATATTGTTAGTGTAAGACCACATAATGCACATCACGTTCCTTTTCCCTGTCAGGATGTTTTAGATGCCCTTTCCCCATTCCTCCATCGAAGGAGTTAGTGAGGGCAAGTAAGTCATGCTTTGAATGCACTCTCTTCATGTTGTGAAGGAATCTCACAAACACTATACACTGTTATCTTTTACAGGCAGAAACTTTATGAAGAATATTCTCTTCAGATTATGAATTTGAATAGCAAGTTAAACATGGATGCAGATCAAGTCAAGAAACAGGCGGAAAAGCTCTCTGTGAGTATCAGGCTTAGCTTTGAAGAAGTCCATTGTGTCAGCATCAGAAAGTCAGGAGGTAGAGAGACAGGACACCAGATTAAGGAGGGTGGTGGATGTGATGAGGAAAGACTCGCCATACTGTCTCTCTCCATGGCTTGCTTCCTTTTCTGTGGACAGATATAAGTGCTGGTTTTTCAAATGCTACTTTATTTAGGTGTTCCTTAAAGCTTATTCCTTCCTTCCAAACCCCATTCGCAGGTAGGGGAAAAGGACGTTGTAAGGCAAAGGGGACATGGCCCGCTTTACTTCCTCCTGCTGGGTATGGTCATAGGATTTCTTTGGGGGCAATACCAATATCAGTCATCAGGAAATCCAGATGTCCAGGTAGCCAGCAAGCCAACAAGAACAGCAAGCAGTCCTCCATCTCCTCCAGGCAATCATGCCTTCTTCCTCAGGGATATCATATTTATAACCCTCAACATACTCAGAATTCAACTCATTCCAGCTGGCAAAGACTTACGCTCTGCTCAAGACAACTGACATCTGTGAACAAACCAAAATCCCCCACTTGGGATTATAACAAAAACATGTTTACATATCATAAACAAAAATGTCCACAATAGAGAGAAGACAAGGTCAGTGGTGGGTTAGGAGCCAGCATGGGGGAGGAGTCAGGGGCTGAGTAGGCACTTCCTGGAAAGTGCAGGAGAAGGTATAGGATGGTATCCTGAGAGGGACTTCTTCATGATGCATGATGTGAGGACACCAAGGAGCAGGAGGCCTAATCTAGACTTCTGACACAGTGATCAGGGATGTAGCATGGGAGCGGTCAGTGTGGCTACGGCAGAGCAGATGGAGGCTTAGCTTTCAGTGGTTGAAGTTCAGACCAGCCCAGTCCCAGAGGAAAACATGAAAAGGCCTGATGCCACTATGGACACTTGATGATGACTGACTGGCCTTTAACCTGGAGAGGAGAATAAGGTTGGGGGACAGGTACTGGACTCTGAACAGTGAGGAATTTGGAGCCTCAAACTTCCTGCTAGAGGATGGAGCTGCCCTCCTGAAGATTCTGATTTCCAAAAGTGGGGAAGCAGAGGCTGGAGTACTGGGGTAGATGGAGGCCCTGTTCTGTCCAGTGATTCAAAGCATGGCCTCTGGCATGCCATTGATTGGAAGGCAGTCATTATCCAGTTACTTGCCAGTTATGCTAACTCAGGAAAGCAGTTGACCTCTGTGCCTCAGTTTACCGGTGGAGGCAGGAGATATACCTAAAGGCCCCATCTCACCAAATTGTTTCAAAAATTTCTTTTAGATGTGTATTCTGATATTGGTCCAGGAGAGCATCTGAAGTAGGTCTTATAGAATCCATTCCTGTTAAGCATGGAACTGTTGTTGGCTCCAGTCTTAATGGAAAGGAGAAAATGGAGTGGGCTCCTCTGTGGGGCAATGACAAATCATGGGGACAACTCAAGGCAACTTCTTTTAATGCAGAGAGTTCACCAGAGTTGGAGGCTTCTACTGGGAAGGTTTTCAAGTGTTCAGGAACAGGAATGTTTTGAATACTGTTAAGTAGGAACACTGTTGAATAGGTTTTGTTATTTTGTATTATCAGGTAACTCCTATGAATGCAGTCATTGTGTTAATTGGAAAAAATATTACAGTTATTTCATCCCATCGGTTTTGCACAAATATAATACAGAATTGTGTTTCTGTAAGCCCTGTGGTTTCCCTTGAATTGTTCTTATGACTTTTACTGTCTTTGTCTGTAGAGTATATTTACGGAGCATCGGATGTTTGTCCTTCAGTCTCTGGTTCTTCAGAAGGAGAGAATGGAAGAATTTAAATCACTCTGTGAACAGTACTTGGAGGTGTGTTGTACGTCCTGACAAAGCAACCTGTACTGGGGAACACTGATATTCTGGCCTTCTTTCTGTGGCTTGGTTAACACCTTTGGAAAGTTACCTGGAAACACCTTCCAGCATTTTCCCCATGCTCCATGTTCCATGTAAACCTAAGTAGAAAATGAGTGTTTAATTTTAGGATTCACTCACGGTTAGGAGACGCACTCAAAGCAGGGATTGGTGCCTTGGTAATTTCATCCAGAGTTGTTGATATTGTACAGGGCATTAATGCTTTTCAGAGAGTCCCATCTTGTCTCACAATGCATTCTCCTTTGGGTAAGTATCTGCACACATGCATACATATGTGTACCTGTCTGTGCATGTGTGTGTGGAGGCCAGAAGTCAACTGTGGGTACCTTCAGTCACTGTTTACCATATCTCTTTTTTCCCCCCTTTGTCTTTCTTGCCTTTTTCTCACTATGTAGCCCTGGCTGTCCTGGAACTCACTATGTAGA
This sequence comes from Psammomys obesus, assembly GCF_907164565.1. Classification (NCBI taxonomy): domain Eukaryota; kingdom Metazoa; phylum Chordata; class Mammalia; order Rodentia; family Muridae; genus Psammomys; species Psammomys obesus. The sequence goes on from NW_026596129.1 coordinate 1,215,014, forward strand.
CCAGGCTGGACTCACCCTCACAGGGATCCACCTGTCTGCCTCCACCTCCCAAGTGCTGAGATTAAAAGTCATGCCTGGCTCCATCCTACCTTTTCGGAACAAGATGGGTAGTGGACCTGGAACTTGCCACTATGGCTAGGTTGGCTGTTCTCCAGATCCTAAGGCTCTGCCTGTCCTGCCCCCGGTTGATGTGTCACCATGCGTGGGTTTTAACATGTGTGCTGGAGAGCTGAAGTTGGCTTTTTATGCTTGTGGAGCAAGCTCCCTGTCCACTGAAGCTGTCTTCCCAGACCCCGTAATCCATTTCTAAGCAGAGTAGGGACAGAAATGTATAGCACCTGCACTTTCTTTACTTGCTCGGTCCATTTTCAGTTTGTATCATTGCATGGCTGAAACATGACTTCATATGGCCAATTACAACAGTGAGACAGCTCCCAGATGTAGCACACAGTGAAAAGGTAAACAGAAGGCTGATTATGAAATTGTGAATTGAGAATTACCCTCTGTAATAGGACTGTCTTTGTTAATTCTTCCTAGGCACGCTGACCTATAGTATTATAGCTATTTACAAAAGAATTAAATACAGCATTCTCTGTATTTAATTGTTTTGACTTGATGTGAATAGGCTTGTTCAAGTTGGTGTTTAAATTTTATTTGTCCGGAATAAGTAAGGTGGCCCAAAACAATTAGTTGAAAGAATTCATCCCTTGCCTTATGATTTTCCCCTTCAACACAGACACCTATCTGACACACACACACAACACACACACACACACACACACACACACACACACACACACACACACTTCCAGTGTCTGTTCCTGCTGAAATATCATTCCTTTGACAACTCAGTGGCCCAGAAACTTGCTTGCCCATTCCAACCTTAAGATCTCTGTGTTGTTCCTGTTTCTGTGATCACCGCATCACCGGACTGTAGAAGAGGTCCTGCAAAGTTTTAGGATCTCTCTACTGTGTTTAACAAAACCATTTAGGAGACTGGAGAGATGGCTCAGAGCGTTGACTGCTCTTCTGGAGGACCCAGGTTCAATTCCCAGCACCCACTTGGCAGCTCACAACTGTCTGTAACTCCCAGAGCTGACACCCTCACATAGACATACCGGCAGACTAAACACCAATGCACATAAAATAAAAATAAATTTTTAAAAATGCATTTAAAGTAAAAAGAGTTTATATGTAATGTGTACTGTTTCTGCAACAGGCAAAGTGTGTATGTGCTGGTGGTCAGCGAGTAGACAAAACTTTAAGTTTTAATTTCATCATGTGCAGTGTTCATAGTACTCCTCCATCTCACAAGGAAGTGGATGAGTGGCAATAAAGGAGCTCATGCCTCGTGCTCACTCTTTCATTTGGCTTCATTTGCTTTTCTTTTTGTTGTGTTGGGTGAGGGGTTCCAGGGTCTTAAACATGGTAGTCAAGCATCCTTCCCCTAAGCCACAGCCACAGGTAATACCTTGTGATCTGAACATTAAGCAGCGGGTTGAGGAGTGTCAGTGTCTTTTTCACAATTTGATCTTCATGTTTTACAGGGTGTATGCTTATTTTGGAGTAATTAAAACCATCTCTTTTACTGCATTTCCTCCCTTTTAAATGTTGTGGATGGCATTTGTAAGCCAAGGTGAGCAGGGCTGATTTCTGTACTTGTCTTTTCACTTTAGAAACTTGAGGTGCTGAAGTACTCTGGGGGGAATTCCGTGGCTGAAGAGCTGAGGCTTCTCATAGACACCTTGGAGATAAAACTTCTGACGGTGAATGTAAGTACCCAGTCTTTCACAGGGGAAATGAGAATGTCTGAACACTGTTTGTTTCATACCCATTTAATGTGTCCTTGCCCTTGACAGCGCCAGCAAGAGAGTATTGCTGCTCGACTGTCTCTCCTGGATGTGTTACTCTCATAATACTCTGAAGAACAAAGCAAGGGGAGAGGAGATCAGCTGGGTGAAGCTACTTGAGGTGACATTTGCAGCTAGTAGAATTTGCAAACCAGTAGAATTCATTAATCCTCCCAAATAAGAAAGATGTGAGTAATGTGATGTGAGTTCATGAAAATGTAATTTTCAGACAAAATTTACAAGGTCTGTCAATTAAATTTGGTCCATTACCTAATGTCATGTGTCTTCATCTTAAGACTTGATCCTTAGCCTGAACACAGCTTCAATATCCATGGTTTATTTGCATTTCATCCCTTGCATGGGTAGGAGTAACTGAGAATATTTTGATTTTCAAATTTATTGTGCATGTAGTATGTGTACATCAGGGATATACAAGGTCTCCTATACAGTTAAAGCTCTTGTCCCATGATTTCCTTTATATATGCCATGGGAAATCTCTGCTTGGAAACATTTGATTTATTAGTAAACATGAAATTGTTTCAGATCTGTTGGGATGAGTCATGTAATTTCACCCTCTCCCTGACCTTTCACAACTTTTCAAACAAAACTGGGCCATGCTGTGTAGAGGTATGTCATCTATCACCTGTGTTTCTGCACAGGTACAGTTGTACCCTTACCCACTTGCTGGATTGTGTGGAAAATCCGAGAACAGATTGTTTTCAGCATCTCCTACTTTCTACAAGTGGAACTGGCAAATGAGGGCTTCCCCTCTGGGATCAGTTTATTTCTTAACTTTGCATTATCTGGGGGTACTTCCCACAACTCCTGCCATGATTTTTGACCCTGTTGGGAGCAGGAAGGTCCTTGAACCTGCAGATATCCTGGGAGACCAGGAATGTTAAGCAAGTAATATTGTCTTTTCAATGAAAATGATGTAAAATCTGTCATTCCATCCAGCACTGGAGGTGATAAAACAGCCTGGTGATCTGAGTTATCAATTTGGCCAGGCCTATTAAGCTCCTAAAACCAGGCCCAGAGACAGATAGTAATCTGAATGATACTTGCAGCCTGGAGCTCTCTAAGTTCCCCCAACCAGGAACAGAGATACCTAATAGTCTAAATGACCCATATGTTATCAGTACAATCAAGGGCGCTCCCAAGCTCTGACAACTAGGACCCGATATAATAGTCTTGTTAAACCCAGCAAGAGCCTAAATATAAGGAGGTATGAAGAGAACTCAGGAAACTAATCATCCATCGATGTAAAAAAAAAAAAAAAAAAGCAAAAAAAAAACCACAAGAGGTTACTCTTGACCATTGCGCAATGGGGTCACCCCTGCTGGTCAGCTAGGAGTGGCACCGGGAGACAAAGACCTTAGGTTTTTAAAAGACACAAGGTGGGAATCTCCTGGGGTTGCCTTCTTGGCGATTTAGGATTGGATGAGGTGTTTAACTTTTAAAATAATTGGTTAGTTCTGGTCACCCTTAGGTCCAGTCAGCCCTGTCATAAATATCTGATCTTCAAGTCAGTTTGGAATTTCCTGCCTTCCACAGTTAAATGTGGGAGGGTGATTAACTCATCCCATGTCTGTTCTGAGGAGTGGGGGTTACAGGCTTTGGATCAAAGGTCAGGAGAAGGATTGGGACCATTTGGCCCAGTTTCCAAATAAAGCCCATCTCACCGGCGCCAGCCAGTGATTTTTTTCTCCATTTAGTAGAGATCTCTGCTTGTTCTCTTTCTTATCTCTGCCCTCACAGATGGCTAATGTCAGGAACATATACATTCCTCGGCTCTCTGGAGAAGCACTAAGAGGCTTTAATTAACATGGGCCTAAAACTTGGAAATATAAGTTATAAGACAATTAAAAGAAACATAGGTTACAAAGTTAGTCTGATTCTTTCAGTCTGAATGACCCTCATGTTATCTGCACAGCCGGGGGCTTCCCCAAGCTTTGACAATGAGGATCTGAGATACCTAACAGTACAAATGACCCTTTTATTACCTGTACAGCCATGGGCTCCCATAAACTCATAAATCCCTGATTGGAGATGATACCTAATAGTATAAGTGACCCTCAAGTTACCTATACAGCCTGGGGCTTCCTCTAAGCTCCCTCAACCAGGCCCCAAGATAACTGACATTCCAAATGACCATTATGCCATTTGTACAAAGGGTTGCTCCAAGCTCCCACAACCATGACTGAAGATATCTAATAGTGCAAATGACCCTAAGTATCTATACAGCCATGGGCTCCCCCAAGCTCTGACAATGAGGACCAGAAATACCTAATAGTCTAAATGACATGCGGTCTGTACAGCCAGTGCCCCCCACCAAGCTCCCACAATCACGACCTGAGATTCCTAATATTGCAAATGACTCTTGCATTACCTGTACTGTTAAGGGCTCACCCCAGGTCCAGCAACTAGGACAGGAGAGGCCTAGTAGTCTAAATGACTCTCATATTATCTGTACAGCAAAGGGCTCCCCCATGTACCCCCAACAAGAATCGAAGGTAACTAATAGTCCAAATGGCCTGTAAGTTATCTGTACACCCAGGCCAAACCTTACACTTTTAACAGCCAGGACTGGAGATACCTAAGAGTCTCAGTGACCCTTCTGTGTATAATCAGTGCCCCCCACCCCAAGCTCCCAAAACTAGGCCTGGAGATACTTAATAGTTTAAATTGACCCTTACAGTACATGTACAGGTAGGGGCTCCCCCAAGCTCCCATAACCAGGACCTGGACTATGTAACAGCGCAAATGACCTCTAAGCTATGTTTATGACTGAGACCAGGCCAGATTTTTCCTGAGGCCCCTAAGCTAGTACAGGTAGCCCATCTTCAGAACCCATCCTCGAGACCAGGCCAGATTTGTCCTGAGACCTGAATTTTCTGAATTCACTCCCCAGATCCCATGCTAAGGTGGAAGATAAGAACTGACTCTACAAAGCTCCTCTCTGACATTCACATACATGCTGTGGCTCACATCATAGAAACACAAAAGTAAGATTAAGAGCCCAAAGAATGCACACCCTCTTGCAGAGAGCCTTGAACATACTCATCTTTCATGAGCATCAATGAACAAGTTCATCCATGGTCATTGCTTGTCAGAAGCCATTCTGTTAAAGGAGCTCATTAGGCATGTGGGCCTTCTGGAAGGTGATCTGGAAGGTCTGTACTATGATTCACCCCTAGAATTGCTTCCAGCCTCTGACACAATGTCAAGAACCATCAACTTGGGGAATTTCAGTAAGTATGAGAGCTCTCTGGAAGGAATCTGGTATTTTGCAAGGTCTGTACTATGATGCACCCTAGAATTGCTTCCCACTTCTGACAATCCCTTCATTTGTGCACTGCTGCATTCCTCTAAAATCTGGCATAGAGTAAATCATCACTTTTTGGGTATGTACCAATTCTGACTGAACAAACTTTCCATGGGCTCTTATTGAAGACACACTGCTGTCCAGGTGAATGAATTCCTGATTATGGAATTTCTGATTTGATTCAGTTTTAAACTGTAAAAGCTTATGACTGCAATCAATATCTCTGTGGACCTCCAGATGACTCATTAGGAGACAGATCTGAAGTAGAATTGTAGCTTCAGATAGCCTTCACTCCAGATGACACCACAAATCATGGTATATGCTATAAATATACACAAGTTGGTTTAAACTTCTCATGAACCCAAAATATAATGGGGCTACATACAAATGTCTAAATTAAGTACAAACCTTAATGTCAAAATATACAAACTGCTCTGTTGTAATTCCTTGTACCTTGTCAGCTTATGGCATAAAACACTGTCATTTTAAATTTACTTTGTTTCTTAGAATGAAAGACAGATAAGAATATTGTCTTGAACTCCCTATAAACTAAGACATAGCTGGAAAATGTGTAGCCAGGTCAGTCCTAATTGAAAAGACATATATTCTTGTAACTTTAGACCCTGTTAACTTTTAGGCTTTGTCAACCTTTGTCATTCAGAACTCACTATGAACTTATGTAATAGACACATAAATAAGAAATGTTTACTCTTTAAACATGTAACCTGTTGCTTTTTAGAATTCATCTGTTTTCATGATTTTGACTATGAGGTAAATCTTTTTTTTCTGACATAAAGAGCTTTTGAATCAGAGGTATAAAACTATGACCACACAATAACCGTTGGTGAAAGCCAGTTGGGTGGAAGCCCTCTGAGGGTTGAAGATGGTTGGATTGAAGCTCGCTGGAATTCACTTCATCCCTGAGTTGTAAATATGTATAGAGATATGTGTTTGCATGTAAATATATCCATCTGTCTGTTTTTGTACATATATTAATTAGTGCATGCCAATTGTCTGTCTGTGTGTAAGGAGCTCCTTTTATATCATCCATTGAATGTGTATATGAATACATACAGGTCTATATGTCTGATTGTTTGTCTATGTGTACATATGGGCTGATACTATGGAACCAGCAGCCTAAACTTGCACTTTCTACAGAGGGGGGATGCCAGCTAAAATCAAGATCTTCATCATATGTAAGTTTGTGAAACTTGTTAAAGTTGAAGTTAAAATATTTTACTTCGTCCTTTTCTCTTTAGTGTGTGTGTTTGAGTGGTCATTGCTTACTTTTTCTCCTTTTCCCTTTTTTTTTTTATCTATTCACAAATAAGTCTATAGATTCAGGACCTAACCATCAGCCTTATAAGCAGCCCAAAGTTTACTTTAGCCTGTGGAGGCCTGTACAGGACCTAATCTCAGATCAAAGACCCTCCTTTTACAACCCACTGAAGTTTTGCCTAGAAGCTCCTTTTGCAGAATCCCCTGCAGAGAAAAAGGTAAAGGTGGTCAGTTTAAGTTTTTCTCCTTAGCAGCAGCGCAGCCAGTCCATAGTCCTAGACAAGAGATCCTGGGCTCCGTCACCTCTTTCTTCTTTCAGTCATGACCAGTTGCCTATGGCATCAGCTTGGTGACTCAAGAGATAAAGCAAATGGGGATTCTGCATCCTGTCCCAGATCCTGTACTTGAACCTTGCCAAAGCAGAGAGAGACTCTGGCAGCAGACTTTGGCAATTATTGTTTTATTTACAATAGCTAGGTAATAGCTTAGATGCTCATCAACTTATGAGTGAGTAATGACAATGTGGTACTTTACACAATGAAATGTCATTCAGATATGATGAAACAGGAAATGATGAAATTTTCACGTAAATGATCGAAGCTGGAAACAATTCTGAGTAAGGGAACACACAGACCTAGAAAGATAAGCACTGAACTTTTGGTGTTGCGAAGATGTTAGCTTTGAATCTTTAGATATGTGTGTTTAAATTGGAGTAGCAGTAAAAGTCAGGAAGTTTTTCAGGGAAAAACTTAGCAGGGAAAGACTTCAAAATAGGGGTATATTACACAAGTGGTATGAAGGGCAAAGTGTGCCAGCGCCTGTGCTGTCCTGCTGCCTATGGTTAGCCTCTGCAGTTGACCTCTTTGTGCCTGCACCTCAAGCTGGGCCAGCCTGCTCTCCTCGCTGCCCTGTGAAAAGAACTGACTGACATCCTCTGGGCACTGGGCCAGCCCACTGCCATGGCCATTCACTTTCAGCATTCTGAGTAACTACACGTGTCCCCCCCCACCCCCACCATGCCACTGGCCGCGCTGCAGGTACTCGGTGAGGCAGCCTCCTTCCGGCTGCTGGATCAAGACTACACAGGCGTCCTGGTGCTCTTTACACATATGAACGACTGGCTTGGGAGCACAGCGGCCACCCTTTTCGGCATCCCAAGGTGCTGCTGCTGCCACTGCCACCACAAAGGCCACTGCCTGGGCCCCAGCTGCCCCTGTTGGGACCCCAGCCAAGACCTGGCTCAGCCTTGACCCTGCCCCTCCCCCTGCTCCCTGACCACTCCCCAGGCTCTGAGGCACCTACTCCAGGGACAATGGGGACCTTAGCAGATATCCTTGTCAGGTGTAAGTTGTCCTGTGGTGGTGGTGCTTCTGCAGTCACGGCCCTCCAAACTGCTGTTGGAGCACACCCAGAGCTTGGAGAAGTACACCTGGAAGGCTTTGGACAGCCACAGCCGGGACAGCAGCAGCCAGCTTCTGGACGAGCTGTTTTTGCTATTGCAATCCCTGGTCATGGCTGCTCACAAAAAGGACACTGAAGCCATCAGGAAGGTGTCGCTGCTGACTGCTGAGCAGAACCACCTCCTGCAGGAAACCATCTCCCCCGCTGGACAGGGATTCTGGTAAGTGTGAACCTAAGAGCCTTTCCCCTGGTACCAACTTGTTTTATCTTTGGGGACAAGTGATGAAAGATGTGTTCTTGCTTCTATATTTTTTTTTTCTCTTATTTCTCCTGCCACAGTGGTAGTTTAGCTGTGTGCATCCAGCTTGTTGCTTAAATTAGTGCCTTCCTGGTCCATCCATATAGCCTCAAATGAGGTAACTTCATCCTTAAGGCTGGATAAGATGACACTGTTCCATGCTGCTTTCTTTATGCATTGATCAGTTGCTAAATACTGTGTTGATTCATTTGTCTGGCCATTTTACCAATAATTCTACTAAAAACAGGAGGACAGATGTTCCTTTGACATAACGGTTTCCTTTCATTTTAATCCTGCTACAGTTTCACATCATCAAGAAGTATTGACAAAAGATTACAAATGTTTGTGTCTCTAAAATTAGGAGGATTTGGTCATCGCCTTCCTTGTAATACATTATCCCTTGATTTCCATATAAATTATCCCAGCAGTCTGGGGAGAGGGAAAAGCAGCAGATGACATAAAATATAATTGTCATAATCTATTGCTTTCTGGACATGAGGACTATGTTGGTAGGCAGAACTGGCATGTTCTGTCACACATTCCAAATTTATTTTAACTTTTGCACACTCTGCTAGCCTGGGTTCTTCTTTATGAGGTGAGCAAAACCTTTCTTCTGAGTAGCACATGTGATCTCTTGGTGTTCCTGCTTTTATTAGGAGGTAGCAGCAAGTTCCCATTACCCAGAAGTTTGGGGCAAGAGATTGCTAAAAGTCTTTGGAATAGGTCCATTGTTTCCGAACCATAGTTCTGATTGTGCTCATAATGAACTGTAACACAGTTGCTCCTGTGCAATCAATGCAATCAAGATCTATCTTCCCAGCCAATACCTAGAGTCCCTTTCTACCTTTCAGCATCTTCAGAAATCTAATTCCCTAAAGCTATAATTGTATTCCCTTAAATATTCTTGCTTTGGAGACTAGAGCTACTAAACTGTGTAACCCAGTGCAGCTGGGGCAAATAACAAAGAAAAGTTTCCAACTGAATAATAAGTTATACAAGGCCAATTTTACTTTTCTCAGAAAGATGGATCCAGGAACTACAGAGAAAAGTAAATATATTGTCATATATTGAAAACTGGTTTAAGGCACCTAGCATATCTGGCAGGAGGGCATTCCAACTTTCCTAAGTGCTTTTTCCCTTGTTTTCACCCTATCTAAGCCCAAGTTAGACCACCATCCTATAAAGCCAGCTGCTGCCTGGCCAATGGGGTATATGGTACAAAACCAATGAATCTCATGACTATAATGCCTTACTCTATTTCTTATTGCTAGTAACACAATACCACAGTTGATGCTAGCTGTAAAGAAAGGTTTATCTTGGCTTATGCTTCAGGTCCAAGGTCTGCTGGTGGCTTTCTTGCTGTCAGCATCCCAAAGTGGTACATGACAGTGATGGCAAAAGACTGTGAGGTGCACATCACACTCCTGCCTCAGGAAGATTCAAGCAGCCTCGGTGAGGGCCAGCACTTCCCCACGTCCATGGAAGAGAGCCTGGTGGCAGTGCGCCACAGCCAGACAACATAGGGCAGGCACTCCTGAGCACACAGCTCACAGGCCAGCTGCTCAAATTGTTCCCCAGCCTTGGCTACTTTCTGCTTCCACAAGAAGCAATTCTTGAGCATTCTACACCTGTGGGTAGCTGGCCAAGAGGTCCCCATACTCAGAGCCTGGCCACAAGCCACCTTCCATTGAGGACACCTAGCCTGTCACCACGTTGACCAGCCTGTCATGCCTCCTAACTTCCAGTTGTGTGTGTGGGGAGCTCTGATGAGCTCAACAACTGCTGGGCTGGCATTTTGTACCTGCTGGGAGCTAGCAACACCCAGGCCTTTGCATCAGGATCCTGCTCACTTCTCTTCCAATTCTCCCGTTGCCATGGTGATATGCAAAGTATGATGCTGGAGGCAGGGCCCAAGCAGCCACTTCAGCTTTTCAGGGAAGAAGGGTCCCTGGGGCTACAGGCCCCTTCCGTAACAGTCTGCAGAGGTGGGTCCAGAGTCTGCCAAGTACACAAATAATGTCTATGGGGTGGGGTCTAGCCTTGGGATTCCAGCAGCCACCACAAACCTGAGACTTCCTGGGCAAGCCAGAGCTGGCCATGGCCTGGCCAGAGCCATTGCTAGCTTACAACGTCTTTATATCCATTGTCAAGGGAGCCTCCTGGCAGTTCGTGCTGACCATCTTAGAATGAATCACGACACAAACAAGCTTAATGGCCCTCTGTGACCCTAGTCCTCACATGCCACTGTTGTGTTTAGGTCTGCTCTGCATCCGCAACTAAAGGCCACTTTTGCATGTGGCCCCCACCCCCGTGGTCTCCTATGAGAAGGCCATCTTTCTGAAAAGCTGCCCAGGCTGACAATATGGTTCAGGGACAAGAGGTGCATCCTGTGTACCCTCCTTGTCTTCTCCAGAGAAGGCATCCAGTGTTCCACTGTCATCCCTGCCTGACTTCCACACCTGCACACCAACACCACAGTGTTCCCACAAGTAGGCCAGCATCACCCTCTGCCCCCACTCCCAACTCATTCCAAAGGAAACGCTAGGGAACCCAGGCTGTAGGTCACTGGCACCCCACAACCTACCACCCTCCCTACCCCAGTTCCTCCAACTCGGCCCACCTTACCTTCATCTGCCACCTGCCACTCCCACCTCATGCCCAAAGGAAAAGCCAGGGAAGCCAGCCTCTGGGTACCCAGCACCATTCCCATCCCCTGTGATCCTTCACCTAGGCCCACCACACCCTCCCCTACTGCTACCTTCACACCCACCCACCAACCCCTTCCCCATGGCCAAGGGAGGGAAAAGCCAGGGAACCAAGGTTTCTTGAACTAAAGCTTTAACAAGAGCACAACTGGGTGGAGGGAGGTAGTGAGGGACCAACTATGCAAGGATGGACAGGATGGACTGATGATGTACCATGGGAAGACAGGGCAGGAGGCACACTGGTCAGCAACCCAGAGCTAGTCGGCGGCAGCATCTAATAGCTAGCTAGGACTGGTACTATCACAACTGCCATGAGCTGGGGCCACCTGGGAGATGGTGATGAACTGGAACAGTTCTCCAGTAGTGTATTGTTGTAGACTGTCACGACCAGCAGCTCCAGGGTGATGAGCCTCTGGGTGCCTTGGCGTTACACCTCATTGCTTGCCAGCTCCAGCAGCCTGCAGGCCAGGAACTCCAGGATGGCGGTCAGGAAGATGGGCACCATTTCACTTAGTCCCTGGCAATGGACACCCTCCTGAAGATGATGCTTCACTATGCTCACAGAGGTCAGCTCAGCCATGGAGGTACGGGAGTGATGAGAAGAAGACCCTCACGGTTGCTCTGCCTGGTCCTGGGCATGCTGGGCTTGGCGTGACTCCTCACAGGCTGGCTTGACTCCACCTGGCTGCACTCTGCTGGCCTGCTGGGCTCTGGGCCTAGATGCCTCCATTGTCAGTGCCCAATATCCATTCCCTTCTGTGCCTGGCTGTATATCCTAGACACCCTTCATGGTCGCAGCCCAGTCCCTCTCCCACTGATGATAATGATGTGTATGTGTTTGTGTGTGTGTGTGCCTATGCACCCCCACTTGTGTGAGTGTGTATGTTCCTTTACAGCCCTTTCTAGGAGTGCTGTGCTCCCCTTGACACCTTGGGACGCTCAAGGAGCCTTCTAAGAAATAAGACACAAGGGTAGTTGTGCAACTCAGTGCTGCTATGGAGAACCAACCCTTTCACAACTCTAGGCTTCTGAAGTACCCCAAACCTCATTCTCCTTTCCAGGTTAATGGCCAGTCAGTCATCATCATGCGTCTATTGTGATGTGAGGCCTTTCCCTCTACTCCTCTGGGATTGGGTCTGAAATCCAACTATTGAAAGCTAAGTCTCCACCTTCTCTGCCACAGCCACACTGTCCTCTCCCACTCTGCATCCTGGATCACTGTGTCAGAAGTCTAGATTAGGCCTCCTGCTCCTTGGTGTCCTCACATCATGGATCATGAAGGGTTCCCTCTCAGGATACAATCCCATACCTTCTCCTACACTTTCCAAGCAGTACCTGCTCAGCCCCTGACTCCACCCCCATGCTGGCTCCTAACCCACCACCGATCTTGTCTTCTCTCTGTTGTGGACAATTTTGTTTATGGTATGTAAACATGTTTTTTGTTATAATCCCAACTGGGGGATTTTGGTTTGTCCACACATGTCAATTGTCTCAGGCACAGCATGGTCTTTGCCAGCTGGAATTAGTTGAATTCTGAGGACTGTTAGGGTCATTAATATGATATCCCTGAGGAAGAAGGCATGGTTGCCTGGAGGAGATGGAGGACTGCTTGCTGCTCTTGTTGGCTTGCTGGCTACCTGGACATCTGGATTTCCTGATGACCGATATTGGTATTGGCCCCAAAGGAATCCTAGGACCCTAACCCAGCAGGAAGAAGTAAAGTGGGCCATGTCCCCTTTCCCTTACAACTTTCTTTATTCCCTGCCTAGGGATAGGGGGTTGGAAGGGAGGTATAAGCTTTAAGGAACACACAAATAAAGTAGCATTTGAAAAACTAGCGCCTACATTGGATATTGTTGTGCCTGATTCGAGAGACCCCAATAGACCACTAAGAGTCGAGTCCATTGCAAATCATGCGAGGATCTTTATTCAAGCTTAAGCTCGGTCTGCCAATCTCCCCTAATGCAGCAGGTTAGAAAGTGTGGCCACAAGTCTCAGGGAGGCAAAGTTTTTAAAGGGAAGAACAGTGAGCATGGAATTACAAGCCTTGCAGTTATAGGGAAAGGAAAGTTTTGAGTGGGGGAGGTGGTTCGGAGATCCAGATGTCCTTTAGGCAAATTGTTCCAATCCACCTGGTCAAACCAACAGATATCTAAGATATCTGTACGATAGCCTGCTGGGTGGAGTGGAAGACCCATTAACACATTCTGTGGCATTTATGACACCTGCAGAGTGGAGGGTTATGTGGCCCTTCTCAGAACCCAAAGGTGGGGGTCAAGTCACTCCAAGGTCAGTCAACTTAAGATAGAGTCTGAGAAACAAAATGGAGTCACCCCTGCCATCCTCATCTTCAATATCTCTGGGAAATGCCACAGCCCCACTACAAGATCAGGTTATTGTAGTTTTAAATGTCAGGTGGTGGCACTGTATTTTGGGGGAGGGAGAAGGAGCACATGTTTAATGGGTAGGGGCACAATGGAAGCACTTTAGAAGCCTAGAGTTGTGAAGGGATTGTGTTGGTATAATGTTCTTTTGAAATGTATACACCTTACCCTTGTTCATTCGAATATTGATTTCTCCCCCCTCCCTTTCTGGTTTCAATCGGATATTGCATTGTGGTACTTATTCTAAGCATCCTGTCTCAACTTAGTGTAAACAGGCCAAAATAAAGCAACTAGCCACAATGTTGTACAATGGGAGGAGCCAGAGGACAAGAAAGAGGGGAGGAGCCAGAGGGCAGGAAATGAGTAGGAAGAAAAAAGGCAAGGAGAGTTAGGAGAGAGAGCTGGAGGACAGATCTTGGAGCGGGAGAGATGGACTGGACCTAATATAGCACTAAAAGCAAGTATAATGTGGGAAATCTAAATGTTAGGAAACTATGAGGGCTTGGAGGTTTAAGAGGGAGCAACAATTGCCCAGCATTGTGTTCTAGGTTAATTCAATAAATCCCAGTGTCTGTGTGGTGATTTGGTTATACAGCTGTTTAGGATTAACAGCAAGCCTTACTAAAAGATAATTATTAGTAAACATTAATCATTATTTACAACAGGTTTGGTTCTCTATAGCACCATTGAGTCGCATCACTGCCCTTGTGTCTTATTTCCTACAAGGCTCCTTGAGTGGCCCAAGGTGTTAAGGGGAGCAAAGCGCTCCTAGTGAGGGCTGTGCAGGAGACCCCCCTCCCACAGAAACACATAATCAGTGGGAGCCGGACTGGGCTGCAACCAAGAGGGTTCCCTAGGATATAGGATATGCAGCCAGGCACAGAAGGGAATGGGTATTGGGCGTTGGCATCTGAGGCTTTTAGGCCCAGAGCCCATCAGGCTAGCAGAATGCAGCCAGGTGGAGCCAAGCCAGTCTGTAAAGAGTTACAGCAAGCCCAGCATGCCCAGGACCATGCAGAGCAGCTGAGAGGGTCTTCATCTCATTGCTCATAGAGAATAGCTTACCTTCACAGTGAGCATGGTGGAGCATCATCTTCAGGAGGGCTGCCATGGCTGGTGGCTAAGTGAAGTGGTACCCAACCTACTGACAGCAATTCATGTGTTCCTGGCCTGCAGCCTGCTGGAGCTGGCAAGCCATGAGGCCCAACCCCGAGGCACCCAGAAGCTCATCACCCTGGAGCTGCTGGTCGTGATTGGCTACGACAATACACTACTCTGCTGACTGTTCCTTTTCATCGCTATCTCCCAGGTGGCCCCAGCTAATAGCAGTCTTTGTCATCATTCTTGCTAGCTATTAGATGCTGCAGCAGCCTGGCTCTGGGTTGCTTATGGGCTTGTCGGCCAGCACTGTCTATCCATCGCACAACATCTGTCCGTCCTGCCCAGCTCACCTTAGTTCTTCCAACTCTGCCCACCTCACATTTGTCTCCCACCTTCTACTGCCACATCATTCCCAAAGGAAAAGCTAGTGAAACCAGGCTGTAGATAACCCCTACCCTACCACCCTCCTCACTCCAGTTCCTCCAACTAGGCCCACTTCACCCTCATCTCCCACCTTCTTCTTCCATCTCATGCCCAAAGGAAAAGCTAGGGGAACCAACCCATGATCACCCAGCACCACTCCCACCCAGTGTTCCTTCAACTAGGCCCAACTCACACTTCTCCTCTATTGCCACCATTCCACCCACCCCAACCCCTTCCCATGGCCAACAGAAGGAGTAGCCAGGGAAACAAGCCTATGGATTTCTCAAACTAAAGCTTTAAAAGAACACAACTGGGGGATAGAGAGCAAGCGACCAGCTACGCAGAGCTGACCATGGGAGAGGCTGGACAGGAGGAACTGTTGATGTGCCATGGGAATACATGGCAGGCAGATGGGCCATTCAGCAACCCAGAGCCAGGTGGCAGCAGCATCTAGTAGCTAGCTAGGACTACGACTGTTACAACTGCTATGAGCTGGGGCCACCTGGGAGATTGTGATGAACAGGAACAGTTCTCCAAGTGTATTGTTGTGGCAGCTCCAGGGTGATGAGCCTCTGGGTGCCTTGGTGTTGGGCCACATTACTTCCCAGCTCCAGCAGCCTGTGGGCCAGGAACTTCAGGATGGCAGATTTCTACCCCAAATTGCTGACTGTTTCATCCACATGACTAACTTAATTGCTGGGTGACCTTAATTTATTCATCTGTTGTTTTGAGTCCTTTATGTGATTTTCTGAGCCTTTTTAAAAATTGGGAATCTGAATTAGTTTTCTGGCATTTCAGCTATCTCAGTATATTAAATTTCCTGTGTTGAGGGTAGTGACTTTGTGGAGGTGTCTCACTGGCTGTTTTGTCTTGCTGTTCTATCTCTGTCTCTCTTTTCCCTCTATCCTCATCCTCAAGTGTGTTTCTTCGCTGTACTTGTGCATTATTGGGAAGGATGTGTCCCATTTCCCCCTTTCCTACTCTTTTTGTTTGTTTTATTTCATGTGTGTGTTTGGTGAGTTGTATTCTCTCAAGTTTGCATTCCCAACTGCTTTTAAGAGGGAAGGCAGGCAAGTGGATCTCTGTGAGTTTGGGCACACAGTTGTCTACACAGCAAGTTCCAGGGCAGCCAGGGCTATACTAAGAAACCCTGTGTTGAACCACCCCACTCCCTCCCCCCCAAAAAAAGGAAGGGTGACTTCATTAACAGATAAAATGATTTGACAGCTGTCCAGGTATTTAGTACTCTCAACTACTTGTGTGTCATGGTCCTCTTCTCCCTCACAATAGGCAAAGTATGCATATGATCATAATGTGTATGGGCTGTTTACTGGGTTAATCTTCTCAATCTTCAATATCAGCATTCTTAGATCAATATAGTCTTGATTGACTAAGTGACTCACAGGTGCCAGAGTTTTAGAAGCAGAGTCAGGGAAGAATAGTGGATATAGACAGCTTGAACAATGCATGTATCCATTTAACACACATTTTTGGTTTGGCCATCCAACCCTGGGCTGGATGTAGAAAATTCTATCCCAGAATACTTATTATTTCCTATCATGGAATAACCCTGTAGAGTTATGTCCAGAGAAGGCAGACAGGGAGCACCAACATACAAGATTGTCTACCAGAAGGATTTGGGATCAATATACTTCTGAAACAGTTTTCAAACAGGTTTCATTATTTTGGTGTCCAATCACTTCATAAGTACTCCCAGAGTTACCTTTGTATCCTTGAAGGATCCTCCGAGATAGCCTGTAAATCAGGCTTGCATTTTTGCTTGTTTTGTTTTTGACTGAGAAATCACAATTCCTGGCTTGTGCTTTATGCAGATCTTCTAAGTCACTTGTGACTCATTCATTTGCTGTTTAGCATGTAAATTTTAGGTGCTACCTTCTCTCTTGTTCTAGTTTTTTCCTTTAAATTTTGTGCTTCCCATCTGTTTAAATAGAGATTTTAGGAGTTTAATTGGAATAATTTTCTGGGAGGATATAAAATCAGATGTGAATTTATATGGCTTCTTTGAAATATAACTTAATCATAACCATGCATACCTGCCGTCTGTCTCGTTTACTATATAAGTTATTGCTTACAAGCTACAGTCCTTAACAATTTCCAGAATTTGCTTGTCTCACAAGCCTCTATTGCTCTTCTGCTCTTTGAACTTTCAACCCTCTGGTCACCAGGAAAGGAAGTTTGGACTCTATTACTCTAGCTAAGACATTTATACTGCTTTATAGCCTGATGCAGAAATAGTTATAAAGATAAACCCAGATCAAGGAAGTATACAGTCATACTTTGTATGTCCAATGTAAGGAATGGGGGAAGAGTAAAATCTACATGGAAATATATAGATTTCTTACTCAAAAAGGTACAGTGAATTCATAATATGAAAAGCCCACAGTTCCAAACACATGGTAATGATGGATAAAATATAAAAGATAAGTTGGAAAAGAGCTCATGACCAAAACAGATTAACAAAAAGACCAGATAATTATTTCCATACTGAAGTGTCAGGCTTACTGCTCTGAAAGAAAACTGTGGTATATAGCAGTTAATCTCCTGAAATGCATGAGTATTCCAAAAATAGTGTTTGTGAAATGTCTGTCATAGGCCAGGTTCATTGCTTCAAGGGAAGGTACTTACAAATTCACTAACCCTTACCCATAGGTCTTACAAAAATAGTGACAAAGCTGGAAAGGGAATACACTGATAAGTCAGAAACTTTGCCAGGGTCTTGGATTCTGACTAGGTACTGGCTTATGGGGGTCATAATATAGATACAGCATGGCCTCACAAACAGGTGATTTTACCCAGCAATGGGCTCTGAGTAGAATTCCCAAACAGCTAAGACAGTTCTGTAAAATGGGGTTGAATCTAACAACTGCTAGTGTTTGGAAGTTTAGTTAAAAGGGGAAAATGCTGAGTAAGCTGATTTCCTTCTGCCAAGCTTCCTTTTGGAAGAAGCAAAGCTAGAGGAGTTGAATAATATTTTTGGAAAAATCTTTTTGTCACTTTCCATATTAAAAATTTTTTTTCAGAACAGTGTTTCTCTGTGTAGTCATGGCTGTCCTGAACTTGATTTGTAGATGAGGCTGGCCTTGAATTCACAGAGATCTGTCTGCCTCTGGTTCCCTGAGTGCTGGAGTTACAGATATGCACCACCATGCCTAGCCCTTTTTTTTTTTTTTACCCTATCTCTATTTCTATTTCTATCTCTATCTCTCTCTCTCTCTCTCTCTCTCTCTCTCTCTATCTCGATAGATATATTCTCTTTTGTATCCCAGCTGTAGCCCTATTCTCCCTCCCCCTTCTTCACGCATGCCCCTCCTCAAGTCAACAGATAGGAGAGGTCCTCCTATCCTAGTCTATTAGGTCTCAGCAGGAGTGGCTGCATTGTCTTCCTCTGTGGCTTGGTAAGGCTGCTCCCCCCTCAGGGGTAGGTGATCAAAGAGTCAGCCACAGCCAATATTCCCCTTACTAGGAAACCCTCTTGGACACTGAGCTGCCATGGGCTACATCTGTGTAGTGGTTCTAAGTTATCTGCATGCATGTACTTGATTGAAGTATCAGTCTCAGAAAAGAGACTGGGCCCATTTTTTTTTTTTTTTGGTTCTGTTGCTCTAATTGTGGAGCTCCTGTTCCCTCCAGGTCTTTCTATCTCCCCCTTATTTCATAAGATTTCCTGAACTCTGCCCAAAGTTTGTCTTTGAGTCTCAGCATCTTTAATTTTAACCAATATGGAAATCAATCTGCCACTTTCTCAGACAATTGGGAATAGTGCTACCTCATGATCCTAGGCATATGTCTGAAATATGTTCAAGTACACAATTCCCTGCTGGGTAGAATCCTTCAGAGGCTCTCTGTGGTAGGCTCTTGTCCTGTTACCTGTTTTCTCCCTCTTCCAATGTCTATCCTCTTTGCTTTTCTGAATGAGGATTGAGCATCTTACCCAGGGTCCTCCTTCTTGCTTATCTTCTTTAGGTGTACAAATATTAGTATGTTTATCTTATATTATATTTCTAATAACCACTTATGAGTAAGTATATACCATGTGTGCCTTTCTGCTTCTGGGATACCTCACTCAAAATGATCTTTTCTGGTTCCTACAATTTGCCTGCAAATTTTATGATTTTCATTGTTTTTAATAGCTGAGTTGTATTTTATTGTGCAAATGTACCACAATTTCTGCATCCTTTCCTCAGTTGAGGGGCATCTGGGTTGTTTCCAGATTCTGACTATTATGAATATAGCTGCTACAAACATGGCTGAACAAATGTCCTTGTTGTGTACTTGAACATATTTCAGATATATGCCTAGGAGTGGTATAGCTGGGTCTTGGGGAAGCACTATTCCCACTTGTCTGAGAAAGCAGCAGATTGATTTCAAAGTGGTTGCACAAGTTTGCATTCCCACCAGCAATGGAGGAGGGTTCCTTTTTTTCCACATCCTCTCCAGCATGTATTGTCACTTAAGTTTTTGATCTTAGCCCTTCTGATGGGTGTAAGAAGAAATCCTGGGTCGTTCTGATTTGCATTTCTCTGATGACTAAGGACAATGAGCATTTATTTAAGTGTTTCTCTACCATTTAGTATTCCTCTACTGAGAATTTTCTGTTTATCTCTGTACCCCATTTTGTAATGGGATTACTTGGTTTGTTGCTGTTTAACTTCTTGCCTTCTTTGTATATTCTGGATATTAGGCCTCTGTCAGATATAGGGTTGGTGAAAAGCCTTTACCAGTCTGTTTGTCCTGATGACAGTGTCCTTTGCTTTACAGAAGCTTTTCAGTTTCATGAGGTCCCCTTTATTCATTGATTTAGAGCGTGTGCTGTTGGTGTTCTGTATAGGAAGTTGTCTCCTGTGCCAATGAGTCCAAGGCTCTTCCTCACTTTTTCTTCTAACAGGTTTAGTGTGTCTGGTTTTATGTTGAGGACTTTGATCCACTTGGACTTTAATTTTGTGCAAGGTGATAAATATGGATTTATTTGCATTTTTCTACACGTAGCCATCTAGTTAGACAAGCACCAATTGTTGAAGATGCTAAATTTTTTCCCAGTGTGTGGTTTTGGCTTCTTTGTCAAAAATCAAGTAAACATAGGTGTGTTGCTTTATTTCTGGGTTTTCTTTCCAATTCCATTGATCCAACAGTCTGTTTCTGTGGTAGTACCATGCAGTTTGTTTTTCTGTACAGTTGCTCTGTAGTACAGCTTGAGGTCAGGTATCGAAATACCTTCAGAAGATCTGTAGTTGGACAGGATTATTTTAGCAATTTTTTTGTTGTTACTTTGCCATATGAAATTTTGAATTGTTCTTTCAAGTTTTGTAAAGAATTGTGTTGGTATTTTGATGGGAATTGCATTGAATCTATAGATTGCTTTTGGTAGGATGGCCATTTTCACCAATCCATGAGCATGGGAGATCTTTCCATCTTCTCATACCTTCTTCAAATTCTTTCTTTAGAGACTTGAAGTTTTTTCAAACAAGTCTTACCTTTTCATTGTTAAAGTCACACCAAGGCATTTTATGTTATTTTTGGCTATTGTGAAGGGTGTTGTTTCCCTAATTTCTTTCTTAGCCCTTTTGTCTTTTGTATACAGGAGGGCTACTGATTTTTTTGAGTTAATTTTGTATCCAGCCACTTTGCTGGAGGTGTTTATGAGCTGAAGGATTTCTCTGGTAGAATTTTTTTGTGTCACTCATGCATACTATCATATTATCATATCATCTGTGAATAGTGGTACTTTGACTTCTTCCTTTCTGATTTGTATCCCCTTGATCTCTGATAGTTGTTTTATTGCTCTAGCTAGGACTTAAAGTACTATGTTGCAGAGATAAGGAGATACTGAGCAGCCTTGCCTTGTCCCTCATTTAAATGATAGTTTGATGTTGGCTGTAGGCTTAATGTATATTGTCTTTACTATGTTTAGGTATGTACCTTGTATCCGTGATCTTTCCAAGAATTTAAACATGAATGGGTGTTAGATTTTGTCAAATGCATTTTGGCTTCTAAGAAGATGATCATTTGCATTTTTTCTCTTTGTTTCTTCTATGATGGATTGCATTGATGGATTTGCATATGTTGAACCACCCCTGTATGCCTGGGATGAAGCCTGCTTGGTCATTGTGGATGATACCTTTAATGTGTTCTTGGATTTGGTATTTTATTGAGTATTTGTTCATCAATGTTCATAAAAGTGATAGCTCTGATGTTCTCTTTTTTGTTGGGTCTTTGTATTGTTTTGGTATCAAGGTGACTGTGGCATCATAGAATGAGTTTGGTAATGTCTCCTCTGTTTCTATTTTGTGGAATATTTTGAAAAGTATTGGAGTTAGCTCTTCTTTGAAGGTCTGGTATTGTTCTGCACTAAAACCACCTGGCCCTGGGCTTCTTTTGGAAGGGAGACTTTTGATGACTGCTTCTATTTCCTTGGGGAATATAGGACTATTTAATGTACTTACCTGATCTTGGTTTAATTTTGTTAAAAGGAATCTATCACGAAAAATGTCCATTTCATTTAAATTATCAAATTTTATGGCATATAAGCTTTTGTAGTAAGACCTAATGACTGTTTGGATTTCCATTTCCTCAGTGTCTGTTGTTATGTCTCCCTTTTCGTTTCTGATTTTGCTGATTTGGGTAGTTTCTCTCTGCCTATTAGTTAATTTGGCTAAGGGTTTGTCTATCTTGTTGATTTTCTCAAAGAACCATCTCTTGGTTTCATTGATTCTTTGAATTGTTTTGTTTCTAATTTATTGATTTCAGCTCAGAGTTTGATTATTTCCAATCATCTACTCCTCTTAGGTGTGTCTGCTTCATTTTTTTCCTAGGGCTCTCAGGTGTGCTATTAGGTTGCTTGTATGAGAGGTCTCAAACTTTCTTCTTTTATATTATTTATTTATTTATATATTTTATTATTAATTACACTTTATTCACTTTGTATCCCCCCATAAGCCTCTCCCTCCTCCCCTCCTGATCCCACCCTCCCTTCCCCTTCTTCCTTGCCCCTCCCCAAGTCCACAATAGGGGAGGTCCTCTTCACCTTTCTTCTGATCTTAGTCTATCAGATCACCCCAGGAGTGGCTGCATTGTCATCTTCTGTGGCCTGGTAAGGCTGTTCCCCCCTCAGGGGGAGGTGATCAAAATAGGCCAGTCAGATTATGTCAGAGGCAGTCTCTCTTCCCATTACAATGTAACCCACTTGGATACTGAACTATCATGTGCTACATCTGTGCAGAGGTTCTAGGTTATCTCCATGAAGAGTTCTTGGTTGGAGTATGAGTCTCTGGGAAGTTGCATGTGTTCAAATTTTCTGGTTCTGTTGCTCTCCTTGTGTGGTTCCTGTCCTCTCCAGGTCTTACTATTTCCCACTTCTTACATAAGATTCCATGCACTCTGCCCAAATGTTGCCAATAAGTCTCAGCATCTGCTTTGATAGTCTACAGAGTGAGACTTTGGGGCAGAGGCTTTCAGAGGCCCTCTGTGGCAGGCTCCTAGGTTGTTTCCTGTTTTCTTCTTCTTTGAATGTCCAACCTCTTTGCCTTTCAGGATGAGGATTGAGCATTTTAGTCAGGGTCCTCTTTCTTGCTTAATTTCTTTAGATGTACAGATTGTATGGTTTTGGTTTCTTTGTCAAAAATCAGGTATCCGTAGGTGTGTGGGTTAATTTCTGGGTCTTCTGTTTGATTCCATTGATCCACCATTCTGTTTCTATGCCAGTACCATGCAGTTTTTATAACTGTTGCTCTATAGTACAGCTTGACATCAGGGATGGAGATACCTCCAGAAGATCTTTTATTGTAGAGGATTGTTTTAGCAATTCTGGGTTTCTTGTTATTCCATACGAAGTTGAGAATTTTTCTTACCAGTTCTGTAAAGAATTGTGTTGGCAATTTGATGGGAATTGCATTAAGTCTGTAGATTGCTTTTGGTAAGATGGCCATTTTTACTATGTTAATCCTGCCAAGCCATGAGCATGGGAGATCTTTCCATCTTCTCATATCTTCCTCTAATTCTTTCTTCAGAGACGTGAAATTTTTTTCATACAAGTCTTTGACTTGCTTGGTTAGGGTTACACCAAGGTACTTTTTGTCATTTGTGGCTATTGTGAATGGTGTTGTTTCTCTAATTTCTTTCTCAGTCCTTTTGTCTTTTGTATACAAGAGTGCTACTGATTTTTTTGAGTTAATTTTGTATGCAGCCACTTTGCTGAAGGTGTTTATCAGCTGTAGGAGTTCCCTGGTAGAGTTTTTGGGGTCACTCATATATACTATCATATCATCTGCAAATAGTGATAATTTGACTTCTTCCTTTCCCATCTGTATCCCCTTGATCTCCTTCAACTGTCTTATTGCTCTAGCAAGGACTTCCAGCACTATGTTGAAGAGATATGGACAGAGTGGGCAGCCTTGTCTTGTCCCTGATTTCAGTGGGATTGCTTTAAGTTTCTCTCTGTTCAGTTTGATGTTGGCTATAGGCTTGCTGTATATCGCCTTTACTATGTTTAGATATGTTCCTTGTATCCCTGATCTCTCCAGTACTTTAAACATGAATGGATGTTGGATTTTGTCAAATGCTTTTTCAGCATCTAGGGAGATTATCATGTGTTTTTTTTTTTCATTTTGTTAATATGGTGGATCACATTGATGGATTTCCAAATATTGAACCACCCCTGCATACCTGGGATGAAGCCTACTTGGTCATAGTGGATAATATCTTTGATGTGTTCTTGGATTCGGTTTGCAAGTATTTTGTTAAGTATTTTTGCATCAATGTTCATAAGGGAGATTGGCCTGAAATTCTCTTTCTTTGTTGAGTCTTTGTGAGGTTTAGGTACCAAGGTGATTGTGGCTTCATAGAATGAGTTTGGTAATGTTCCTTCTGTTTCTATTTTCTGGAATAGTTTGAAGAGAATTGGTGTTAGCTCTTCTTTGAAGGTCTGGTAGAATTCTGTGCTGAAGCCATCTGGTCCTGGGCTTTTTTTGGATGGGAGACTTTTGATGACTGCTTCTATTTCTTTGGGGGATATAGGACTATTTAATTGATTTACCTGGTCCTGATTCAGCTTTGGTAAGTCAAATTGATCAAGAAAATTGTCCATTTCATTTAGGTTTTCAAATTTTGTTGAGTATAGACTTTTGAAGTAAGTCCTAATGATTGTTTGGATTTCATCAGTGTCTGTAGTTATGTCCCCCTTTTCATTTCTGATTTTGTTGATTTGGGTGGTGTCTCTCTGCCTTTTAGTTAGCTTGGTTAAGGGTTTGTAGATCTTGTTGATTTTCTCAAAGAACCAGCTCTTGGTTTCATTGATTCTTTGAATTGTTTTATTTGTTTCTAATTGATTGATTTCAGCCCTGAGTTTATTTCCAGCCGTCTACTCCTTTTTGGTGTGTCTGCTTCTTCTTTTTCTAGGGTTTTTAAGTGGGCCATTAAGTTTCTTGAATGAGCTGTCTCGAATTTCTTCTTGAAGGCACTTAGTGCTCTGAACTTTCCTCTTAGCACTGCTTTCATTGTGTCCCACAAGTTTGGGTATGTTGTGTCTTCATTTTCATTGAGTTCTAGAAAGGCTTTAATTTCTTTCTTTATTTCTTCCCTGACCCAGCTGTCATTTAGTAACAAGTTGTTTAGTTTCCATGTGTGTGTAGGCTTTTTGCTATTTCTGTTGTTGTTGAAGTCCAGCTTTATTCCATGGTGATCAGACAGGATACAAGGGATTATTTCAGTCTTCTTGTATCTGTTGAGGCTTGCTTTGTGACCAACTATATGGTCTATTTTGGAGAAGGTTCCATGAGGTGCTGAGAAGAAGGTAAATTCTTTTGTGTTTGGGTGTAAAGTTCTGTAAATGTCTGTGAGGTCCATTTGATTCATGACCTCTGTCAGAGATATTGTTTCTTTGTTTAATTTCTGTTTTGTTGACCTGTCCTTTGTTGAGAGTGGGGTGTTGAAGTCTCCCACTATTAATGTGTGGGGATGTATATGTGGTTTAAATTTTATCAATGTTTCTTTTACAAATGTGGGTGCTCTTGTATTTGGGGCATAGATGTTCAGCATTGTGATGTCTTCCTGGTGGAATTTTCCCTTGATGAGTATGAAGTGTCCTTCCTCATCTCTTTTTATTAATTTTGGTTGAAAGTCTATTTTATCAGATATTAGAATGGCTACTCCTGCTTGCTTCTTGGGTCCATTTGCTTGGAAAGCCGTCTTCCAACCCTTTACCCTCAGGTAATGTCTATCTTTGTGTCTTAGGTGTGTTTCTTGTATGCAACAGATTGCTGGGTTTTGTTTACGTATCCATTCTGTTAATCTGTGTCTTTTTACTGGAGAGTTGATTCCATTGATGTTGAGAGAGATTAATGACCAGTGGCTGTTAGATCCTTTGATATTGATGTTGGCTGTGTTCATAGGGTTGTGTGCTTGGTTGCTTTTTGTTTTGCTGTAGTAAGGTTAATTATTTCCTGTGTTTTCTTGACAGAAGCTAATTTTCTTGGGTTGTATTTTCCCTTCCAGTGTCTTCTGTAATGCTGGATTTGTGTGTAGGTATTGTTGAAATTTGTTTTTGTCATTGAATATCTTGTTTTCTCCGTCTATGAGGACTGAGAGTTTTGCAGGGTATAGTAGCCTGGGTTGACATCTGTGTTCTCTTAGGGTCTGTATGATATCTGTCCAGGCCCTTCTGGCTTTCAGAGTTTCTGTTGAAAAGTCAGGTGTGATTCTAATGGGTTTGCCATTATATGTTACTTGGCCTTTTTCCCTTGCAGCTTTTAGTATTTTTTCTTTGTTCTGTATACTTACTGTTTTGATTATTATGTGGTGGGAGGATTTTCTTTTCTGGTCCAATTTGTTGGGTGTTCTGTAGGCCTCATGTATCCTTATTGGCTTTTCCTTTAACTTGGGGAAATTTTCTTCAATGATTTTTTTGAAAATATTTTCTGGGCCTTGGAGAAGTGAGTCTTCTTTTTCCTCTATTCCTATTATTCTTAGATTTTGTCTTTTCATATTGTCTTGGATTTCTTGGACGGTCCGTGTCAGGAATTTTTTGGATTTAACATTTTCTTTGACAGATACGTCGATTTCTTCCATTGTATCTTCTACACCTGAGATTCTTTCTTCCATTTCTTGTATTCTGTTGGTTATGCTTAACTCTGTAGTTCCTGTTTTCTTCCCTAAATTCTTCCTCTCCATTATTTCCTCCATTTGTGTTTTCTTTAATTTTTCTCGTTCTATCTTCAGGTCTTGAGTTGTTTTGTTTACTTCCTTCACCTGTGTGCTTGTATTTTCCTCTATTTCTTTTAGTTCCTTCAACTCTGTCTCTTTTATTTCTTTCAGTGATTTAATTATTTCTTCTCTGTAGGCCACAAGCTGTTTGGCTGTATCTTCCCGTATTTCTTCACGGATGGCCCTAATCTGCTTGTCTTTATCTTCCTCCATTTCTTTACGGATAGCCATGATCTGTTTGGTTTTATCTTCCTCTAATTCTTTATGTATTTTATTTGTTTCCTCTATTATCCTCTTCATCAACAGAGACATAAGGTCATCTTCTTGATTTTCTATTATGCTGCATTGTTCAGTGCTGTTCGCCCCTGGACGGCTCGGTTCTGGAGATGCCATATTGCTCTGTCTTTTGTTGGTTGAGTCTTTACGCTGACCTCTACCCATTGGGCTGATTTAGGTGTTGGCTGTTAGTTTCTGTGCTTCCTGGAGTCCTGAGGTAGGGAGTATCCCCTTGGCCGGAAGATGATTTTTCCTGAAGGAGTCCTTCTCTGCTTTTTGGTTATGGTCACTGTATGGCCAGTGTTTCTCAGGAGTTGCCACTGCTCACCTCAGGTTTATAGCCCTGAGTAGTAGCTGTGGTCTATGTTAGGCAGGGGGGGATCTCCTCTTACCCATAGAAGTTCTCAAGACAGCTGCCCCACTGCTGTGTTTCTTGTTATAAATTTAGTGTCCCGCTGCTCATTAAATTTCCATGTACAGTCCTCTTGAATAAACTGCTGATTCCCTAGCTGTGGGGTTTTCTCCCAACAGGGAAACTCAGTCTGTTATCCTGGGGCGCACAGTTCTGTCCGGGAAAGTGGGAGGTGCACTCAGCAAGTCTCTGGGCCAGAGGCTGATTGCCCTGCTCTGGACCTGGAGAATGTGCACCTAGGTTGAGTTGGCACCTGCGGGCACTGTTCTGGTCTGGAGGCTGGATGCCTCACTCTGGACCAGAAGCTGTGTGTCTCTGTCTGGGATGGCGGCTGCAGGCACTGCTCTGGTCCAGACGCTGTGGGTGCAGCCCTCTTGAAGGACCAGGGATTCCCACAGTTTTGACAGCCTAGCTAGGGATAACTGGTTGTTCCTTGGCACAGTATCTGAGGTCTCCTATAATGGCTCTCTGGCTTTTGTACGTCTGAGGATGCAGCTGTGTGTCCCAGTGCCCTAGGGGAACTCAATAATGGCGGCAGAGCACAGTGCTCCTGCCTGCACTAGAGTCTGAGTGAGTCCAGGAAGTGTTTTGGTGCTGGGTGTCCTAAGCGTTAGAGCTGCTGACCCCCTCCGCTGGGGGTTTCCTCCTGCCAGAGACACACAGTCTGGTGCCCTGGTGCCCACAGTTCTATCTGAGGCGGTGAATCAGGCACGCAAGCAGGGCTCCGTGCAGGTGCCTGTGTCCCGGCTCTGGGTCTGGACTGGCTCTTGGGGCACCCGCGGAACCCGAGTCTTTTCCAGGGGATGTCTGGGTAACCTGAGGTCGGTCCCAATTGTTTCCTGCTCCGTGGGGTTATCTCTCGACTGGGAAATCCAGTCTATGGTGTTGTGGGCCCACAGTTCAGTCTGGGACCATGACTAGATCGCGCTGGCATGTAGCTCTGGGCTGGCGACCAAGTGCCTTGCGGAACCGGGATCTTTTCCACGGTTTAGCTGGGTGAGTTAAAGCTGATTGAATCCCCCACCGTGGGGTATCCTCTCACCTGGGAAACACAATCACTTGTGTTTTATGGCTGCGAGTTCTGATTGTTGGTCACTGTGCCAATCCTGCTGTGCTGCTCTTCAGAATGAGAGTCCTCCTGGCGCCGCCATCTTGCCCCACCTCCTCAAAAGTAGCTAGTTTTCTTAGGTTGTATTTTTCCCTTCTAGTGTCTTCTGTAATGCTGGATTTGTGTATAGGTATTGTTGAAATTTGTTTTTGTCATTGAATATCTTGTTTTCTCCATCTATGAGGGCTGAGAGTTTTGCTGGTATAGTTGCCTGGGCTGACATCTGTGTTCTCTTAGGGGCTGCATGATATCTGTCCAGGCCCTTCTGGCTTTCATAGTTTCTGTTGAAAAGCCAGGTGTGATTCTAATGGGTTTGCCTTTATATGTTACTTGGCATTTTTCTCTTGCAGCTTTTAGTATTTTTTCTTTGTTTTGTATACTTTCTGTTTTGATTATTATGTAGCAGGAGGATTTTCTTTTCTGGTCTAATTTATTGGGTGTTCTGTAGGCCTCTTGTATTCTTATTGGCCTCTCATTTAACTTGGGGAAATTTTCTTCAATGATTTTGTTGAAAATATTTTCTGGGCCTTGGAGCAGGGAATCTTCTTTTTCCTCTATTCCTATTATCCTTAGGTTTTGTCTTTTTATGTTGTCTTGAATTTCTTGGACAGTTTGTGTCAGGAATTTTTTAGATTTAACATTTTCTTTGACAGATACATCTAGTTCTTCCATTGTATCTTCCACACCTGAGATTCTTTCTTCCATCTTTTGTAGTCTATTGGTTATGCTAACCTCTGTTGTACCTGTTTTCTTCCCTAAGTTCTTTCTTTCCACAATTACCTCCATTCATGTTTTCTTTAAGTTTTCCAATTCTATCTTCAGGTCTTGAGCCATTTTGTTTATTTCCTTCACCTGTCTGACTGTATTTTCCTGTATTTCCATCAATTCCTTCAGCTGTTTGTTTGAACAATCCTCTTTTTCTTTTATTTCATTCATTGATTTAAGCATTTCCTCTCTATAGGACACAAACTGTTTGGCTGCAACTTCCTCTATTTCTTTACAGATGACCATAAACTGTTTGTTTTTATCTTCGTCTATTTCTTTATGCATTTTATTTGCTTCCTCTGTTATCCTCTTCATGATCATAGAAGTTAGGTCCTCTTCTTGCATTTCAATTATGCTGGGGTGTCTAGGGCTACTTGTCCCTGGATAACTGGGTTCTGGAGATGCCATATTGCTCTGGCTTTTGTTGGTTGAACTTTTACACTGGCCTCTACCCATTGGGTTATCTTAGGTGTGTGGAGTTGGTTTCTAGTGGATCCTGGAATCCTGTGGTGGAGAAAATTCCTTTGGCAGGAAGATGGTTTTTCCTGAAGGAAATCTTCTCTGCCTTTTGGGTATAGTCACTGGATGGCTGGTGTTTTTCAGGAGTTGCCGTTGCTCACCTCATGCATAGAGACCTGAATGGTAACTGTGGTCCTTATTAGTTGAGAGGGCTCTCCTCTCACCAGGAGAAGTCCTGAAGACAGCTGCTCAGTTTCTTGCTGTGAATTTAGTGATCTGCTGCTCTAACCTGTGTGTCCCGTGGTTTGGCTTGTTTTATTTGGGATAACTAGTTGCCCCTTGGAGCAGTATCTGGGGGTTTATCTCTGGGATCCTGGGCTTTTGTAGGTCTGAGGTTGGGGCTATGTGCCCCAGTACCCAAGCCGTAATCTGTGGCGGGTGAGTACTGCTCTCCTGGTAACAGCAGGCTATCTGGTGCACAGCAAGTCTCTGGTTTGTGTCAGTCTGCGGGACCTTTTCTGGGGATATACTGGGTGGCCTAAGTCCGTCCCCTTTGCTTAGTTCCCTGTGAGGATTTCTCCAGACAGTTACTCCATGTCTCTGGCGTCCTGGGGCACACAGTCTGTCTGTGAGGAATAGTTGGTACAAAGCAGGTCTCTGAGCTGGCGGCACAGGCGCCTGCCTGTTAGTCTGCGGGAGCTGGGTGCCCAACTACTCTCTGTGCTTGCGGCTTGGGTCCAGATCAGTAATGGTGGCTCATACCCACCTGTTTGTGGTACCTTCCCCAGGTAAATCCTGAGTGGCCCAAGTCAGCACCATTTCCTTCCTTCCCTGTGGGGCCCTCTTCTGACAGGGACTCCCAATATCTGTTGCCCTGGGGCACACAGCTCTGTCTGTGCTGGAGAGCTGAGAGCACAGCCACTCTCCGTGGTGGCGGCGGGAGCCAGTTCAGTGATGGCGGCTTGTACCAGCCAGTCTGTGAGACCTTTTCCAGGAAAAGATTGGGTGACCCGTGGTCAGTCCCACTGCTTTCCTTCCCTGTGGCTTTTTCTCACGACTGGGACTCCCCGTCTCTGGTGTTTTTGTGCCCACCGTTCAGCCTGGGAAGGTGATTGGGACACACAGGCATGTGGCTCTGGTCTGGCAACCTAGTGCCTGCAGGACCCGGGATCTCTTCTGGGTTCTGGCTGGGTGGCCTGAGCATGGACTGGACTGATTCCCATACCATGGGGGTTTCCTCTCACCTGGGAAACAAGATCACTGTTGTTTTAGGGCCCAGAGTTCAGTCTCTTGGTCGCTGTAAGGAAAATGTCCTGCTCCTCAGATGCAGCGTTCTCCTGACGCAGCCATCTTGCCCCCCGAAACTTTCTTCTAAAGGCACTTAGTTCTATGAACTTTTCTCTTAGCAATGCTTTCATTGTGTTCCATAAGGTTGGGCAAGTTGTGTTTTTATTTTCAGTGATTTTTAGGAAGTCTCTAATTTCTCTTTTTTATTTCTTCTCTGATACAGCTGTTGTTGCGTAGAGAGTTGTTTAGTTTCCATGTGTATGTAGGCTTTTTGTTATTTCTGTTGTTTTTTAGTTCTAGTTTTAGTCCATAGTGGTCTGATGGGATACAAGGGATTATTTCCATCTTCTTGTATCTATTTAGACTTGCTTTGTGCCTAACTATATGGTCAATTTTTGAGAAGGTTCTGTGAGTTGCTGAAAAGAAGGTATACGATTTTGAGTTTGGGTGAAAAGTTCTGTAAACATCTATTAGGTCCATTTGATTTAGAACCTCTGTAAGTGTCATTATTTCGCTATTTAGCTCCTGTCTAGATGATGTCCCTTGGTGAGAGTGGGGTGTTGAAGTCTCCCACTATTAAGGTTTTGGGATTGATGTGTGATTTAAGCTTTAATGATGTTTCATTTACAAATGCAGGTGCTTTTGTATTTGGGGCATAGATTTTCAGGATTGTGATGTCCTTCTGGTAGATTTTTCCTTTGATGATATTGAAGTGTCCCTCTTCATCTTTTTAAATTAATTTTGGTTGAAAGTCTATTTTATTGATATTAGTATGGCTACTCTAGCTTGTTTTCTGGGTCAGTTTGGTTGAAAAGCCTTTTTTTTTTCCAGCCCTTTACTATGAGGCAGTGTTTACCAGTGTTTCTTTGTTGCAGGGGTGTGTTTGTTAGATGCAGCAGAATCTTGGATCCTGATTCCATAACCATTCTGTTAGTCTGTGTCTTTTTATTGATAGTTGAGTCCATTAATATGGATAGACAATAGTGACCAATGAATGTTAGTTAGTTCCTTTTATTGTGGAGTTGGTGGTGAAACTGTGTTTCTGTTCTTGTTTTCTTTTAATTTTTTGTTGTGAAGTTATCTACATCCTGTGTTTTCTTGGGTGTAGTCGGTTTTGTTTGATTGGAGTTTTCCTTCTGTAGGGCTGGTTTGCTGTGTAGTTATTGTTTAAGTTTAGTTTTGTCATGGAATATGTTGTTTTCCCCATCTATGTTGATTGAAAGCTTTGCTGGGTATAGTAACCTGGGTTGGTATCTGTGGTCTCATAAAATCTGCATGACATTTGCCCAGGCCCTACTGGCTTTCATAGTTTCTCTGGAGAAGTCTGGTGTAATTATGATAAGTCTACCTAGTCTATTTGGTGTTCTGTAGGCCTCTTTTATGTTTACAGACATCTCTTTAAGTTGGGGAAATTTTCTTGAAAATATTTTCTGGACCTTGGAGCCTGGAATCTTCTTTTTCATTTATTCCTATTATTCTCAGGCTTTGTCTTTTCATGATGTCCTTGATTTCTTGAATGTTTCGTGTCAGGATCTTTTGTGATTTTATGTCTTTTTTGAGAGATGTATTGAATTCTTCAATCTTTTGCGTTTAAGATTCTCTCCTCCATTCTTGAATTCTGTTGGTGATGCTTACCTCTGTGGTTTCTGATTATTTCACTAGGTTATCCATCTCCAGGAGTTTATCTGTGTTTTTTCTTTATTAATTCTAGTTCTGTTTTCATGTCTTGCACCATTTCCTTCATGTGTTTGTATTTGGATTCCTGTCTGTCCATGATGGCTTCAATTTTTTTTTTGTTTGTTTCATCTCTGTATGCCTCTGCATGTGCCTCTACATGTGCCTCTACATGTGCCTCTATTTGTTTGGCTGTATTTGCCTGTATTTCTTTGAGAGCTTTGTTTGTTTCATCTTTAAGTGCCTCTAATAATGGGATAAGCATATATTTGAGAACATGTTTCAGATGAATTAAACTATCCATTGATTTTTTTGTGGTTGTTGGTGAAGCCATGATGTCCTGATTTTTGTTGGATGTGTTTTTACGCAGACCTCTAGCCATCTGCTTATCCATATTCTTCCCTGTTTGTTCCTGGAGCCTGCACTACAGACTGGGTCCATTTTTCTCTGGTGTCTGGATTATTTTTCAGGAAGATGAGAGAGGTCCACCGGTTTGAGAGTAGATGAATTAGGTTATTTCCCGTAATGTACCTATATACTAAAACTTAAGCAATGAAAATCTATACAATAAGCAAACTCATATAGCTATAAGAGGAGCAGAACCCTTAGAGGCTGTCTAATCCAAAATTCAACAAAGAGCAAACTGAAGCTCAGCATAGGAGTGGGACATGCCTCTGGCCATTTAGTGGAGAAGGGAGGGAGTAAAGGATTCAGCACAGGGCTCTGTTCTTGAGCTTTTCTCAAACAACTGGAGTGTACTAGAATTCCCTAGAGGGCTGGATGGTGTCCATTCTTAGAGAGTGGGGAACGCTAGGAGGAGTGGAGGGAGACTGCTGTCAAGATGTATTGTATGAGAAAGATTAAATAAATAAACAAACAAACAAACAGGTGAGGAGTGGCCCATTTGCCTACCCATCACAGCATTCCAGAGTTCACTAATGTTTTTGTTGTTGTTGTTTGTTTGTCATGGAGTACACAGTTTGTATTCTATAGACAATTGCACATAAAAGGGTAAAGAAAAGAAAAATATATAGCATTAAGAAGGTGAGATTTTCGAATTTTTAAAATGATCTTTCCAAAAACTGCTCTAATTTATCAAGTACTTATGAAAACAGATTATCAGTTAACTAGCTTTTTCTTATTTTCATTTATTAGTTTTCATAAACATATTTTGAGAATTTCATAGATGCATATATTTTGATCAAATCCACCTCCCATTCCCACTTCTCCAATTCCTCTTGCTCAACACGTTCCCCTTAAATCTTTTCTTGCTCTGTTTTTAAACCCCTGAGTCTACTTAGTATTACTGTACATGTACGGGCATAAGAACATCCACTTGGGATGTTCTCAATGGCCCTATTCCTGAAGAAAACTGTCTCTCCCTCCCTCAGCAGCTAACAATTGCTAATAGTTCCCCAGGTATGAATGGGACTTCATGAGTTCCTTCTTCATCCATCCTGGGACTTTTGGCTGGCTTAATCATGGGCAAACAGTCACAACCAGTGTGAATTCTGTGTACAATGTCCCTGATGTGTCCAGCAACTACTGTTTTGCTGCAACCTGTTATCTCTGGCTCTTACCATCTTTCTGCCCCCTTTCATAAATGGTTCCTGAGTCTTGGCATGTGTGTGTGTGTGTGTGTGTGTGTGTGTGTGTGTGTGTGTTATAGCTGTCCTATTTGGAGTTAAGAATTCCACTTTGTTTTGCTTTGTATGCTGACCAGTTGTGGGTCTCTGGGTATTAATTACCATATACTGCAAAAAGAAATTTCTCTGATGAGGGTTGACCCAGGGATATATGGACAAAACTTATGGGGCAGTGTTGAAAGTTACTCTAATCTATGGGTATAAAGACAAAAACTTATGGGGCAGTTCATTGCTGCATCTATTTAGTAGAATAATGGTATTAGGTTCTCTCCTAGGGAGAATTATCTAGCAAGCCACAGGTTTTTTTGACCAGTTAATGATACCAGGCATGAGCTCCATCTTATTGAGTGGGCATTAAATCCAATCAGAAAGTGTTTGGTTCCTTCCACAACATTGACACCAATTACAACAGTAGGATCATTTTGCCCAACTAGTCACTGTTGTAGCTTGTAGAGTTAACAGATGGGTAAGACTATTGATTAATTTACCCTGCACTTGGTAGTTTGCACAGTACCATCCAGCATTATGAGAGCTATCCAGTAGGGTTGAAGCTTCCCAGTCAGTACAAAGCTTGGTTTCTCTATGTTCTATGACTGGACTATGTGGTATCTTCAGTAAACAGGGTATTATAATGTAGTCCTGGAGGATAACCATGAACACTGGTAATAGCATATAATGTTTGGGAGGGCCGTTTAAGGGACTCCACTGACCAACAACTTTGAAAGTGTTAACCCATGCATACAACACACACACACACTGCACTGAGAGTCCAAAGGGTTACTGGGTTCGACTTCCTTCGATTTTAGGAAGCTTCTACAGCAGGAAGTTTCCACATGGCTTTTCCAAAGGTCTTTAATGTTAGTTATCCTGCCCAATACACCCTCTCCTAATCTGCTGGCCAGAGTAAACACAAGAAAGTAGAAGGACTTGTTGGCTGAAGAGGGAGGGAGATAATTGAGGATGATGGTGGGAGGTAAATATGATCAAAATATATTATATGCAATTATGAAATGATCAAAGAAAAAATATTTTTAAACAATCATCATATGCCTATGCCACCACCACTGAAGGCATAAAGGAATCAAAGCACTAAATTGTGTCTGTCAAATTTTTATAATTAATGTGTATAACATTTAAAGAAAAGGGATATGAAAAGATCAGCAGAAATGGAGGAAGAGAGTTTACATTTGTAAATGCTATCCAACTGCCAAAATACAAGTTTACCTAGTAATATCACGTACTCTGGAAGCACACATCTATCATGATGAGTTCTGTGAATAGATGAACCTAGTATACATTTGGACCCTCAGTTCTGTGTGTTTGTGCATATGTGTATGTGTGAAAGAGAGAGAGAGACAGAAGGAGAGAGAGAGAAAGAGAGAGAGAGAGACTGCAAATTCTCCTATATTCATAGGAGATTACAAGGCAAAGCTGTAGGGTTTCAGCTAAGCCCTTTCATATGCTGGCAAATGAAATAAAGGGTTGACCCAAAGAACCAAGATTCTAGCCCTTTGCTTTTTAAAGTACTGTCCAAAGTAGATGTACTAGGGTTCCTGGGCATCTTTTAGCATGCTTGTAAGATGAAAAACTATTTCTGTAATACAATACTAAAATGATATTTTTTTTTCATTCTCATTATCTGACTCGCACAAAGAGACCACAGATGGCATGACATATTATAATGGCCTATATCTGATAGCTAATAGACTGGTGTTTTGTTTTTAGCAGTTAAGCACTTTTGATTCCTCTCAGTATTGAAAATAGTTAGTATTAATAGATTTTACTTTGGAGTCCTGGGTAACATTTAAGGGTGTTAATGTGCTTTCACATAGCAAGAATAAAGGAGTATCAGCAGAGTAAAGGAAAACCTACAGAATGATAAAAATGTTTGTTAACTATACATCTGAAATGGTAATATTGTCTTAAATATGTAGGAAACTTCAAAAATTCAAGTTAAAGTACAAATAATTGACTAAAAATTGGCAAGAATTCTAGATTGACATTTCTCAAAAGAACACAAAATGGTCAAGAGATATTTGAATAGTTGCTAAATATCACTAGGCCTCATGAAAAAGCCAATTGAAAAACCACAATGTGATACCATTTTGATCTATCTATAATTGCAATAATCAACACCAAAAAGTACAAAAGTTAGTGAGAATATACTCTGAAAAGGCTCATTACACTGTTGGTGGGAATGTAAATTTACTAATTTATGCATTATTGGAAACAGTACACAGAACTCAAGAATGTTAAAGAAATAAAAGTACTGTATTATCCATATGACCTCTCTGGGTATATTACACACCCAAGGAAAATTAAACCTGTGTATTACAGAATATCTGCATGCCCATGTTTGTCAATATAGTATTCATAGTAGCTAAAATATGGAATCGATCTTGTTTTCCATTAACAGGTAATGAAAATGTGACACAATGAAATACCATTCAGTCATTAAAAAGAAAAGCAATTTCCTATCATCTGCTGAAACTGGAAGGGAATAGAAGATATTATAGGTTATATTCAAAATACAAGTAAGCACAATTTATTAGTCAAATGAATTATAAAAAAATGAAAACATTTTGCAAATGTTGCTTTATCAGTATTTTGTCATTTCTAGAATGTATTGCATTCTGATTTAGCTGAAGACAAATTATTCAATATTATTGGTTTCCTTTTAATATGGAGATTATAATTCTTAAGTACTGTGATTATAATTACATCAAAAGGCTCAAATTATAACTTGGGAAGAAGGCTATCATACTAGGTGGTGACATTAGATAACTCAGAAGCCCCCTTTCTTTAACAAGTTGTTGTTTTTTTTTTTTTTTTTTTTTAGAGTAAGGAAAAGCTTCTGTTTTATAGTATGGTAAGGTGACAACATGAAGCAAATTTTGACAAAATATTGCTTTGTTGATATAAAATTTTGGTGGTAGGGTGCCTAGTGTATTTGTAATCCCAGTGTTTTCAATTTTAAGCCTGAAGTCCCAAGAGACGAGCAGTATTCAATACATCATCTCTTGTTAAATAGCAGCCACAGAGTTGACGATAGCCAGTGAATGATTCCCTGCCATGAAGGACTCTCCAGTTGTCTATAAATAATACCTGTGAATGTATAAAAAAAGACAGCAAACAATCAGAACAAGGGCAAATCTTAGGGAATCTAAGTCAGAAGAGATCACTGAAAGATCATTTTAGATTATTCTATAGGCTACACCTGATGAAATATTTTTCTTTTGATGTTAAGCAAATTAAAGAAAAAAAGATATATCTAACCCTGTAGCAGGCTAAACAGCAATTAAAAAGAAAATAGTTTATAAATTCTGTGCACCTAAGAAGCTTATGCTCTTTGAGCAAATATCTTTTCTTCAAAGCCAATCAGGAAGTTTGTAATCTTCAGTTTATACTTTCTCAATTATGTTTTGTGTAAGGCTGAAGCTATTCTTTAAAAAAAAATAGTTTTTGTTAATTACAGTGTATTCACTTTTTATCCCAGCTGTAGCCCCCTACCTAATCCTCTCCCAATCCCCCCTCCCTCTTCTCCTCCCTTGCTCTTCCCCTAGTCCACTGATAGGGGAGGTCCTCTTCCCTTCCCTCTGACCCTAGCCTATCAGGTATCATCAGGACTGGCTTCATTGGCTTCCTCTGTGGCCTGGTAAGGCTGCTCCCCACTCAGAGGGAGTTGATCAAAGAGCCAGCCACTGATTTCATGTCAGAGACAGCTCTTGTTCCCCTTACTTGGGCACTGCACTGCCATGAGTTACATCTGTGCATGGGTTCTAGGTTATCTCTATGCATGGTCCTTGTTTGTTGTATCAGTCTCAGAAAAGACCCCTGGGCCCAGCTACTTTGGTTCTGTTGCTCTTTTTGTGGAGCTCCTATTCCCTTCAGGTTTTTTATCTCCCCATTATTTCATAAGATTCCCTGCACTCTGCCCAAAGTTTGGCTATGAGTCTCAGCATCTGCTTCAATACCCTGCTGGGTAGAGCCTTTCGGAGGCCCTATGTGGTAGGTTCCTGTCCTGTTCCCTTTTCTACCTCTTCCTATATCTATTCTGTTTGCCTTTCTGAATGAGGATTGAGTATCTTACCCAGGGTCCTCCTTCTTGCTTAGCTTCTTTAGGTGTATAGATTTTAGTAAGTTTATCCTATATTATATGTCTAATATCCACTTCTAAGTGAATATATATATATATATATATATATATACACACCATGTGTGTCTTTCTGCTTCTGGGATAATCTTTTCTAGTTCCCAACATTTGCCTGCAAATTTCATGATTTTTCTTGTTTTTAATTGCTGAGTAGTATTCCATTGTGTAAATGTGTGACAATTTCTGTACCCATTCCTCAGATGAGGGACATCTGAGTTGTTTCCAGATTCTGGCTACTACAAATAAAGCTGCTATGAACATCGTTGAGCAAATGTCCTAACTATATTTCAGCATATTTTGGATATATGCCTAGGTGTAGAACCTTCCTCCATTGCTGGTGGGAATGTATACTTTTACAGCCACTTTGGAAATCAATCTGGCGCTTTCTCAGATAATTAGGTATAGTGCTACCTGAAGCTAATCTTTAGTTAGAGGAAATCTCAAGATTTAAAAATGGAATCATTAAGCTGGAAGGATCCTACTTAAATCCTTTCATCATTAAGAGTGTCTCATATTTAGAGATAGAGTGGTGCCTGCTTTCAATCATCAGTGAATGGATGGCAGGACCAGGAACAATACCTAGGACGTACGAAAAAAAATCTTTTTTCTTTTGTAACACGACCTCACATATTAAACATGTTTCATTCTTTTCTTATTTTTGCATGGCAAGCTTACTTGATATCGTTATAGAGTTTGGGACCTACCTTTCCAGGCTTCAGTTTGACCCAAAGCTCATTCTCAGGCCTTCTTAATTCATGTGTTAGGGTTCGGTGTGCTATATACCAACGATGGACAACATCATAAGGCACAGTGTTGATGACAGCTCGGTCATAGTTGTTGTACCTTATATGGAAACATGATAAATAAAGATCTCAGAAACATGATAAAGACATTTATTGCTTATTGAACTGTTTCAGATAATGCTTTTCCCTGTGTTTACTGTTAGTTTCACACTTGAAATGTCAATGTATCAAGACACTCTTAGGAATACAGCACCAGAGGAAAGAAAATTCTAGTAACTGCTGGTCACATTTTGTTTTTCTTTGGAGACTCTTGGGTAGAGAGTCAAAGTTAAGCTCTAGTTGACTTCTCCAATCTCAGGGTGTTGTTGAATTTTTGTGTGTTTGGTTTGGTTTCTTTGTTTGTTTTTTTAAGATTTGTTGTTTTATCTAAAGTGTGTCTCTTGAAAGCATTAGGAGATTTTAGCTGTTTACATTAAACTAAGGAAGACAACATAAGTTGTAGAAACAAAGCTATCTTAAAAAAAAATAATTCCAAAATTATTTCCCTTTGTGGAAAAAATATACTAGCTATAACTTAGTAGACAGTTTTACTCAGAGATCTTCATTCAGTATGTTACTTATTCAGCAATTACACTTACATGAGCACCTGCTATTACCAAGGAGTTTATTAGGAAATAAATATGCAATGATGAACATAGAAGACATCATTTGAGTTGTAATGGAAGTTTTGGTTTCTCTATAAACTCAGTTATGTTATATAAATATGTTTTTGCTTTACTCCCAACTATGGGCTTTTAGTTTGGGCTTTAGTTTGTCCACAGATGATAACTGTCATGCGGGGCATGGACTTTAACAGCTGGTAAAGGCCTGCCTCATGTGGCTTCAAGAGAGGTGTAGTCTACGGCTCTGAGGATAGAAATTGGAGACTAGTAGAGTTCCAAGATGGTGGTGACCAGTTTGTATTGTATCTGAAGGACAGAGGATCTGAAACTCCGAAACTGATGAGAGGACAGGCAGCTGGATCCAGAGCATTAACTTTAGGCTTCCCAGGCTAGAGGGGACAATCTGTGGGTTGGGGCTGATTGGATCTACCCCTCCTCCCCATAGAAATCTCTGGGATCTGGGAGTGGTGAGCTGTGGACCCGCAGCACTTTTGTGTGCTCCATCGGCAAAGGATTAGCCCCAGGTCCGGGGACCCTCTGCTCTAGCGGCCAGACTTTGGATCCTTCCCACTCCCCTGTGGGCATCATCGGGAATCCTGGGACATTTGTGGTCAGTTGGATCCAGGGCCTCTATAGCTGTAGCCCGGATCTGACAGTCACTAACCGTGAGCCCCCTGGGCTGTCTGCATACTCAGGCAAGTGCGAGTGGAACCCCATGTCTGGGGACCCTCAGACCCAACAATCAGACATTGGATGCCTCCTGTTCCCCTGTGGGCAGCATTTGGCTTTCTGAGACATTTGGAGTCCATCAGGTCCAGGGTCCCCATCTCTGTAGCCCAAATCTGAGAGTCATGAACTGTGGGGACCTTGCACTTTCCACCTATTCTTGCTAGCGTTTGCGGAGACCCAGATCCAGGGACCCTCAGCTCTAGCAGCCAGACATTGGATCCCGCCTACTCCCCTCTGGGCAGCATCGGGATTCCTGAGACAGCACTCCCAACATCAAAGCCACTGTTCTGTGGGTCATCCGGTGGAGACCAGGCAAACAGCAGAAGTACGTGGTTCCTGGATCCAAGAAGGTGCAGCCCAGGTGGATCTGAGTGGCAGGAGCAGACTGTGGGTCATGACTTAGCTCCCAGCTGAGACACTCTGCAATTGCCACCCACACTGGGCCATTCAGGGCACCTGCTCATGCCCACTGTGTCCTCAAACAGTGCCAGCACCCCAACCTGCACTTATGCCCTGCTCTTCCAGGCACCTGTGCCCGCTTGTCCCCTAGCCTTCAAGGCATGGTCTCATGCACACTCCTGCGTCTGCACACATGTGCCTGTGACCTTCCTTCCTTAGCTGCATCTGAATCACCAGCACCCATTCTCGAGCCCCTGAACTCTTTCATATTCCTGAAGACTACTCCAGACTCCAGAGACTGGTAGACCTAGTCTGCAGTTCAGGCTCCAGAAACAATCAGCCAAGGCTACTGGCAACCAGATGGCTAAATGTTGGCATAAGAACAGAACCAACAAACACCAGGACATCATGGCTTCACCAGCAACCCCAAGAATCAATGGATATTCAAATGCACGTGAAACATAGGAAAATGATCTTAAATCTATGCTTATCCAGTTGTTACAGGCACATAAAGAGGAAACAAACAAATCTCTCAAAGAAATACAGACAAATACACCCAAATAAATAGAAGCCATCATAGACAGACAGGAATCCACAATCTAACAGGTGAAGGAAAAGGTGAAAGACATGAAAACAAAATTAGAATCAATAACGAAAACCCAAACTGAGAAAATCTTGGAGATAGAAAATCTAACAAAATACCAGGAGCCACAGAGGTAAGAATCACCAACAGAATGCAAGAGATGGAGGAGAGAAACTCAGGTGCTGAAGATACAATTTAAGAAACTGATATATCTCTCAAAGAAAACATAAAAACAGAAAAGTTCCTGAAACAAAACATCCAAGAAATCAAGGAAAAGATCATCCTGAGTAAGGTAAGCCAGAAGTAGAAAGAAACACATGGTATATACTCACTTAGAAGTGGATATTATTCATATAATATAGAATAAACATACTAAAATCTATAGTCCTAGAGAAGCTAAACAAGGAGGACCCTAGGGAAGAGGCTTAATCCTCATTCAGAAGGGCAAACAGGATAAACACCAGAAGCAGGAGAAGACAGGGAATAGGATAGGGGCCTACTACAGAGAGCTTTTGAAAGACTCTACCAGCAGGGTATTAAAGCAGATGCTGAGACTCATAGTCAAATTTTGGGCAGAGTGCAGGGAATCTTATGGAAGAAGGGGTAGATAGAAAGACCTGGAAGGGACAGGAACTCCATAAGGAGGCTAACGAAATTAAAAAATCTGGGCCTGGGGGGTCCTGGAGTGACTGATGAATCAACCAAGGATGATACATGGAAAGGACCTAGACCCCCCCTCCCACCCCTGGTCAGATGTAGCCCATGTACAGCTCAGTGTCCATTTGGGTTGCCTAGTAAGGAGGGCAGGGTCAGTCAGTCTCTAGCATGAACTTGGTCGTCTGCTCTTTGATCATCTACCTCCCTTTGGTGAGGTGGCCTCACTAGGCCACAGAGAAAGCAGATCCAGACAGTCCTGATGAGACATGATAGGCTAGGTCAGATAGTAGGGGAGGAGGATCTCCCCATCAGTGGACTAAGGGACAGGCATAGGGAGTTAGTGGGAAGGAGGGTGGGACTGGGAGGCGATGATGAAGGGGGCTACAGTTGGGCTATAAAGTGAATAAATTGCAATTAATAATAATAATAATAACACTAAAAGAAAAAAAATAAATCTGAGATCCCAGAAAGAGAAGGTGTGGTGTGCAATGGTGGCATGTGGACAGACAGAGAGAAATGCTTTGGGGTGCAGTGGCTTGGAGGAGACTGCTGGCCGTATTTGCTTTTGACT
The DNA here is from genome assembly GCF_907164565.1 of Psammomys obesus. Classification (NCBI taxonomy): domain Eukaryota; kingdom Metazoa; phylum Chordata; class Mammalia; order Rodentia; family Muridae; genus Psammomys; species Psammomys obesus. The sequence continues at coordinate 1,257,117 of NW_026596129.1, forward strand.
GAGACTGGTATAACTCCCAAAAGAATCCTTCAACCCTAAACATTTGGGAGAAGTAAAGGGGTCTGTGGTCCCTCTCTCCACTAACCTTCTCTCTTCTATATAGTGTTGGGAGGTTGGAAGGGAAGTAGAGGCCTAAACACCCCAAATAAAAGAGAGTTTAAAAATGAGTGCTACACTAAGCTTTTGGGAAATTTATAATCTATTGAGGATGCAAAGTTATAAATGCAACAAATATATATATATATATATTATATATATATATAATATATATATATTTTATAAATAAGATAATTTCAGCTAGTTATGGATGCTGTGTAAAAATACAGTTACGTGTGTCTACCGGTAACTATAATTTTTGTTTTTGAGTGCTGAAGAGATTTTTGGAGAAGTGACAGAAGTTTACGCTAAGGCAGAAAGAATAACAAATACAAAGTCATCAGATAGAAAGCATTTTATCTTGTTCACAAACCACCAAGAAAGCCAACATCTCCTTGAGATACTGAGTAATCAAGGAGAATTAGGATCGAAGAAAGGAAACAGAGGAAGTAGCCAGGGGCATGATTATATTTGTAGTTATACAGGGCATGGCAAAGCCTTGGGCTTTGCCTACTTACCATGAGGACCACTGAAAAGTCTCTATTAAGATAATGTTCTTCTGTTCAGGTGTGGTGTGAATACCTCTAATCATAACACTAAGGAGCATATATATATGAGAGGACACAAATAAATCTTGATGCATTTTCATGGTGACATTCATGCCATTGCTAATGAGATATAGCAATTATTGTCAGAACACTGTAGCATTTTCTTGATCCCCTTTCCAGTCTCACTCTTTCTCCTACCCAAGGACAATTGTCATCTGATTTTTCTCATTAAACATTACTTATAATGAGTTTTACATAAATGGAATCATATGGTATTTTCTCTTTTGTGTCTGGCATCTATCAGTTAATATTGCAGTTAGTAAATTCATCATTTAGTAGTAGTTACTCATTACTGGTGCTGTATGAAACTTAATTGCATGATCATTCCATAATTTATTAATTCTATTGTTAATGAACTTGAGTGGTTTTCACTTTGAACTATTATAAGTAGTGCTTACATGAACATTCTATTACATATTTTGATAAATGTAAGTATTCATCTTGTGTTGAATTATTATTAATATTTAATATTGATTTATATTTCAGTAAACAGCAGTCATTCCTTAAATCACCACACAGAGACTAGGATTTATTTAATTAACCTAGAGCACAATGCTGTGCTATAATTACTCCATCCTAAACCTCCAAGCCCTTATTAACTTCCTCTCATTCAGATTTCCCACATTATACTTGTTTTTTAGTTATATCTTCGGTCTAGTTAATTTCTCATGATATTTCCCAGTCCTTTTCTCTTGATCTCCCTCACACTCTACCTTTTCTCTTTCCCTCACCAGACCAGGATATCCCACCCTATTCTCTCCATAGCTCAGCATTGTGCTCTAAGTTAATTAAATAAATCCTAGTCTCTGTGTGGTGATTTGGGTATATAGCTAGTTAAGGAATAACCACTGCTTTGTTGAAATATAAATCAATATTAAATATTAATAATCATTCAACAATTTTCCTGGTATAAACTTAAGGATAGGATTTCTGGGTTGTAAGGCATGTATATTGTCAGATTTTAGTAGACATTGTCAAAGGTCTTTCTTTCAAAGAGAAAAAAAATGGTTCTCTTCAAGACATCACATGACATTTGTTGGGTTTAGTACACAGCATGATCAAAACCAATATTCTTTTTTTGTAAAAGTTCTTTACATTTTATTAGTATTTACTATGCATTCATTGAGATCTATGAACTGCGACAGAACATACAGAAATAACTGCTTTGAATTTAGTATGCTTTTGGATGCACGTGCATTACAGCAGCCCTGATAACAACCACATTCCTTAAAAGAACAATAAGACACATGGAGGCAGTGAGAGGCAGGAGGATCTGTGTGTTGAGCAGTGATTCTGACACTTCTTAAAGGAAGAACAAAAAATCCCATCTATCTCTATCATGTAATCCTGGAAGTATATCCAAAAGCTGAATATGACCATGTAATATTTTCTAAGTCAGTGGTTCTCAACCTTCATAGTGCCATGATATAGCTTCTCATGTTGTGGTAACCATCAAGAATAAAATTATTTCCCTTAGTACTTCATAGCTGCAATTTTGCTACTGTTATGAAAGATACATGTTATAGTTTTGATATACTATGATGGCTTCTGGATATTTTCTCAGGCCACAATAGATGCAGTGCTCTACTGTACACTGATAGAAAATTTGTCTCTTGTTCTGAAATTGTATCTGAGCTTCTAGTAAGTTTTATCTATTATGGGTTGGAAGGGAAGGTGCATGTACAAACATGGAATGCAGCATAAGGCATCTGGGAGAAGAATGTGGATATCATTTGTGATTTTGTAGCTGAGGAGTCATGTTCTGCGGGAGGAAGGTTGTGGGAAGTGCCAATGTAGATGGGTGTGGCTACTACCTCAGTGGAAGCTCTGGTTCTTTGTGGTCCCCCTAGACCAGAAGTTCTCAAATTGTGGGTCATGCCCCTTTTCAACTGACCCATTCAAATGGTTCAACCAACCATCACGTGTTCATCAGAAAACATAAATATTTACAATATTATTTTTTTCTCATATGTGAAATAAACTAGTGGGACTCACAGGACTACTATCAGTGAATCAAATGAAAGACCATAATGAATAGTGTTTTCTCTCAGGCTTTTAGTATCCATGTCCCTATGAGGTGAGGAAGCAGTCTTTAATAGGGTGTTGACAGTAAATGTCATTTCTGGAGACTTCTAGTTCTATAGATTTGGTGCCTGTATAAATACTATTTCAGTGAATTATTTCACCATCCTAGAAGGAAAACTGTTAATAGTCCCCTTCTACACATAACACAACTGAAACTTGGAAAGAGTAAATCTGTGCAACTTACTTTTAGGTAATTGAATCTCTCTAATATTTTACTTGTTGTTGACAATATCATGAGGAAAGAATTAGCCTTAAAAAGTGTCTATAAAGGCACCTAAAATTAATACAAGTAACAACACCAAGTATAGGCAAGGACTTGGAGCAGATGTTGACTTTCATCCTTTATGAAGGTATAAAATGGTGCAAATAGTCTGGTAAAACATGTTATTTGCTGAAACTAAACATTCTTGGACTCTATGACATATCAGTTCTATTCTGTGATTATTAACACTGATTATCAACTTGACAGAATCTACAATCACCTAACTGGGAAAGAAGGCCCCACCCTGAATGTGGATGGCACCATTTCATAGGCCAGAGTCCTGCATTGACTACAAAGGAAAAAGTGAGCTAAGTAAGCATCAGCATTCATAGCTGATTCCTGACTGTGGGTTGTAACTTGCTACCAGCTATGTAACTATCTAACTACGAGCCAGAACAAATCTGTCTTTCCCGGTGAATTGCTTTTGTTAGGTATTTTGTCATTGCAATGAGAAAAGTAATTACTACTCACCCTTAGGTATTATTTGATTGAAATGAAAATATATATTCAAAAATTACTTTTATAGGAATTTTTATAGCAATTTCAATCATGATGAAATCAAACTATAAAAACTTAGATATAGTTTTTTAAAGAAAAAAGGAAACAAACAGTGAGGTACATATGCAGAGTCTGACTGGAAAATAGAAAGATACTTTCTCTATTGAGGATATATACTGATATAGATATACTGATATACTTCATGCCACAGAAGTATACTCATTTCTCAAAAATCTATAAGTTTATATTTAACATTTTAAAACATCACTATATGTACTTTTCACTTGAAAACAAAAAGTATAAAACCATATTGAACTCTATTTTATATAGATATTGAAGTATTTTAGTGCAAAATATATTTATAAATGCACTTTAAAATATGTCAAATATGATCAACTGATGGGTAGATATTTTAAAGTATTTCAAAAATATGATCAACTGATGGGTGGATGGATGGTGTCATAGTTAGGGCTTCTATTGCTGTGGTGAAACACCATGATCAAAACAACTTGTGGAAGAAAGCATTCATTTGGCTCAAGCTTCCATATTATAGCTCATTATCAAAGGAAGTCAGGATAGGAACTCAAACAGGGCAGTAACCTAGGAGAAGAATCTGTAGCTAGAGGCTATAGAGGGGTGCCGCTTACTGGCTTGCTCTTCATGGCTTGCTTAGCTTGGTATCTTATAGAACCTAGGATCACCAGCCCAGGGGTACCTGCACCAACAATGGGCTAGGCCCTCCCACATGAATTACTGATGTCCTCAAGCTTGCCTAGAGGCCAATCATATGGAAGCATTTTCTCATTTGAGGCCCCTCTTCTCAGATGACTTCGAGCTTGAGTCAAGTTGACATAAAAACTAACTATGACAGATAAATAGAGAAATTGAGGGCTCCATGATAAAACAAGAATAGCAATATCTTAATGGTGGGATGTAGATGGGAGGCTGAGTTTTTTCCACATTAAATGACTTTAATTTTTCCATTTGTTAAGGTGTTCATAATAAAATGTTGGACCTACTCCTTATTTTATGTAGTGGGTATACAAGAAATGACTGAGAGAGTGTGTCTGGGATAAGAAAAATGAATTACTATTGACACAATTCCTTCTACCTATCAGGGTAAAGAACAGAGATGGCAACTTAGTTTCAACAATGGGTATGGTAGATATTATTATTGGAACTCAAAATCATGACAAATAGGTTAAGTGACTTGATTAAAGCCGTAAATCATTGAATGATAGTCGTGATTTGACCTTTTCTGTACTAAATCAAGTTACCTTCTGCAGCTCTTTTCAAGCTACCTCTGTACTCCACATTTCCTTCCTTCCTTCCTTCCTTCCTTCCTTCCTTCCTTCCTTCCTTTTTTCTAGTAGTTAATATCATTTGATATACTATACATTTGCTTTTAAAAAATAAAATAGCCCCTTTTAATTATAATTAGAATTCTATACAGGCATGAATTTTCTCATGTTTTTCTCACAATTATATCTCTGGAATAAAAAAACAGTGTCCATGTCTTTGTAGATACTCAAGAAAGTTATTTGTGGAAGAACAATGCACTGTAGAAGCTAGCTTAAGTGGAAGTAAAATAACATAAAAAAATGGCTGCAACATGGAAAACAACTTAAACCTAAAGCAATGCAGTATATCTTAGGCAGAATGTGTTTAGAAACCGTAGTATGAGTTGAACAACAGTAAGAAGGGGTCAAGCCATGTAGAATTGTATGTTATAAGAATTACTTGGGTTCCTTAGAAGATAATGATTCGATGTAGGAGCTTTTTGTTTGTTGGTTGGTTGGGTTTTTGTTTGTTTGTTTTTCAAGGTTTTTCTGTGTAATAGCTCTGGCTATCCCAGAACTGGCTCTGTAGACCAGCCCCTAAACTCTGAGATCCACCTGACTCTGCCTCCCTAATGCTGGGATTAAAGGCTTGCAACTGCCACTTCCTAGCTTGGATGTAGGATCTTAAAAGGAGTGTGAGAAAGTAAGATTTTTATTTCCAGAAAATTACTTTAGGGCCAGGGAGATGGCTCAGCAGGTAAAGGTACTTGTTGTACATGTGTATATATATATATATATATATATATATATATATATATATATATATATGTATGTGTATATATATATATTATATATAATTTATATATAATATATTTATATAATATATAAAATTTATATATATAAATATATAAACACACATATATATACACATACATGTATATATACACATATATATATGTGTATATATATATATATATATATACACTTGTTGTACAAGTATACAAATATATGTACAAGTGTATATATTATACAATATATATTATATTTACTATAACATACATACAAAAGGCCTGACTTTGATTTCTTTTATTTATTTATTTTTTATTTTTTAGCTTTTTGAGACAGGGTTTCTCTGTATAACAGTCCTGGAACTCGCTTTGTAGAAAAGGCTGACCTCAAACTCTCAGAGATATGCCTGCCTCTGCCTCTGCCTCCCAAGTGCTGGGATTAAAGACATGTCTGTCCTGACTTTGATTTCTTGATCCAATACTGAGAAAACCAACCCCTGAAAAGTGTTCCTGTGACCTTCACACATGTGCAATGGCACACACACACACATGTATGTATATATCTGTATGTTCTCACATATAAACACATACACACATAATAACCAATAAAAAATTTAAAGATTTCTCTAGGGACAGTACATAAAATGGATAAAAGGTTGGTAAAGGTGAAATCAATGTATAGAAGTGACAGTGGTCTCACACAAAAAAGAGTGGCATTGTGGATAGGCTCCTTTGAGAAAAATAGTAGGTAAGCATGGTTAGATTGGTTACATAGTGTGAGAGAGATGGACAAGCTGAAGGCAGATTTTTGTTTGGGCGATTGGGTGGATATGTCATTCAATGAAACATGAGTGAATATGTAGCAAGGTGAGCCTAAGGTGAACAGAGTCTATGAGCAAGAATTTGAATATGATACATTATAAACTCTGTAAGACAACCAAATGATGACTCCAGGAGAGAACTGGATAAATTAATCAAGAGATTCATATAGAATAAATATATAACACGGGAGAAGAGTTGTTTGGTACTCACCTGATCAAATACAGCTCTTTATTCCATGGGTATATATTTAAGACTGGCCCAACTCCAATCATGTGGTTGTGACAGTCTCCAACATTTTCAATATATTCATGCTTCAGTGGCACTTTGGTGAGGAGTTCAAATTCCTCCGGTGCTTTTTGAAGTACTTGTTGTGCTGCATAGAATCCATCTACTAGCAGCGTCCTGCCACCTGTTCCTTCATGCTTAAGACAATGGAATACCTGAATGCTAAAGAAAGCAAAGCAAATTATTCTGTTCAGTGGATATTAAGATTTTAGTATATTATATCAGAAATGATTTCTAAACCTACTTT